>NW_010420205.1:98984-111512 GCF_000710305.1 Buceros rhinoceros silvestris
GCTGAACAACTCAATTCATACAAAAAATGGGGAAAACTAGGGGAAGGCATAATCCTTAACCTTCATTTAGTATAGCCTGAGATTAACACCTTTCTTCTCTGTATTATTACTGCATAGCACAAAAATATACACAAATATGAGGCCCTGATGCTTACGGAAGGTCTGCCTGGCCTCAGAAAGGAACGGGTCCTTACTACTCTCCCAAAATATCTTCTATGCACTTGTATGTCAAGTTTGTGAACGTGAGATAGCTAAAAGCTAAACAAAGTCCAGCAGTTTCTTCGAAGACATGTGTGATGGACAATTTAAAAATCTGTTTGCTTATGATAATAGGTATGTTACCGACAGAGCACTAGAATTCTGAATGGCAGCAAATATTAAAAAATTACAGGAACACATATTCTTTGAAAGCTTCTTAGTTTAATACTAGTTAAGATGGCTAACAAATATTTCCAACACAATCTTCACTTTAAAGACAGGGATTAAAAATGGGGGATTCTGCAGCCTATGGACTTCCATAAGATTACCTGAACAAGTCCTCTTTACCTGGGTAAAGACAGCAGTTCTGTGTCCTGGCATTTCATCATATCTACATATTAAGAGTTTTAGAGTGAAACTTAATCTTTCAAGAGAGCTTGATTTATACTTAAATGGAACGGCCAAAGCCAATGAGGAGTAACAGCTCCCAGAAAACTCAGCTGAGGCATACTACACCATAGCACGTGCATCAGGCTAAGAGTCACAGTTCGGGTTCACAGAACCACAGAGTTGATACCGAACAGCATCAGGATTCGGGGATACCCAGTAATTTGGCTTTGTCTATGGCTACAGTGTTTGTGATTTCACTATGTGGTCTTAGAAACCCTCATCTTAAAGCGTTATGGCAGCAGTAGATCCAGACTTTAATTAACCACTGAATTATTCTAATGCAATTGTGGAAAAAGATACGCAAATGCCTTGGGAAATCAAACAGCACCCTCAGAGAATGGCAGACATACTGTTCACATGGGCTATGTTTTTTTCCATAAAAAGAGCAGAACCTAAATATACTAAAATTCATGTGAAATTAATCTTCAGAAACAAATAGCTGCGTAGCATTATACATCATGGTGTACAATGACATCCCAGCCCATAAAACCACCTTAATCAGGGCCTCTCTCCTATAGTACCATCCTTTTTTCAACTAACAATGCTTTCAGATGAGCCGAAAAGGGGTACTTTGCTCCCACCATTACAATTTCTGCTCTTCTTTTCTTTACCCTTTTCAAAAACATGAAAGCATTGGATTGCTAATTACTTTCATCCAGCCTATAGGAAAATTAGTTTATCTTCCTGATCAAAGCAAATTAGGCAGATCATGGCTGATTAGAATGCAACAGTAAAATCTCCATACTTTCTATTCCACCCCCTTTTCTCTCAGAAATGGGGCCTGTGTCAAACATGTAGGTATTTCCCACGGCCAGTCTGGACTCTGTTTCCAACGGGATCTGGGGCTGAGACAATGGTTCTTACACAGACACTGAAGTTCTTTAGTTCAGTCATTGTGGAAGGAAAGAACTGGTAACCCCTTAGCTAGCATTTGATGAAACATCTAGATTTACATATTTCCCTAATTGCATTTTTTGAATGTGAGTGAGATTTATCTGACCAGAGTTAAATGCCTCCTTTATTCTACTACCCAAAATACAAACCTATGCTCTCGGGGCAGAGGTGTGTTTGACTCTGATCCCAGCATCAAAATTTTGGTTTTCACTATAGCAGGACAAAGCGATGTCTACCTTTACTTCTCAAAACACGATCTAAAGAATGGTTCACTAGTTGCTTCCAAGGTGGCTGCTGCATTACATTGCAAAACTGAATACCATTACTCCTCTGCTTCAAGCAGCATTTTCTATCACTCTGATATTTTACTATTCACTTTTTACCCTTCATAACTCATTTCCCTTCAATTTGTGTTCTATGGCTTTAATAGATGAAAGCCAAGCTATACAGCTACTTTATTTATAACCAATTACTATAAATTAACAGTAAATCTCACATTTAGCTCCATTTAAACATTACCATGCAGCTGCCCATTTGAAAATAAAATGGTTGCCTTCTTTCACTTCAGTGGGCACAATATAAAACATCCATTGAGCTTTTCCTTTATTGCAGCTGCCAATGCTCAGCCAACTTTTAACAAACCAACCAAGCGGAATAACAATGCAGCTGCAACATTTTATGGTATTTCTGTTAGTTCTCTTTTGAGACTGAAGGTGTTAATTAGGAATCAAAGAATACAACCCTGCCAGCTTTCTTTCACAAACTATACACTGGCCACTGCAGTTTTCAGAAGAAAAATAAATCTAATAAAGGGACAAAAATGTTGTTTGTCACACCAGTAACGTGTATTTAAGACCCTTTGATCACAAGCTTTTTATGTAGTCTTGTCAGACAGGCTGAAAATATTTTTTCCTCTCTTTTCTCCTTTCTTTAGGCTTTTCTGAATACCGATTCTAGGGTTGTCTAGAAAGGTGAAAAACCTGACAGTAACTGGAATGCTTTGCAGGTTAAAATAGCTTTGCTGAGCAAGCCAGCTTTAAATCAGATCAAATCATAATTGTTCACTTTTCTGATTCAAGTGTAAATTGTTTTGAAATACAGATTAGGTGTTCCGGGAGTTTATTAATTCTGTGTATAATTTAGTATTTCAAGTATTTAAATATATGCAGGTGTTTTAATATTAATACATTGATTGTTTTGTGGTATCTCATTTTAAATCACAAAAATGACAGTTTACAGGATATTGTAAAATATCCATTACGTACATATTTTCACGTGTGTACCATACCACATATATTTGGTATTTTATTTGCCTATTAACCATAATCGTATTAGAGTATCATATATTCAAAGGTAGCAGCGTGAAGTCATTGCCTTTAATCTTTAGTCAAAGTTAAAACCTTAAAATAGGTTTATGAAGTTAGCACAACTGAGAATTAGTCAAGCTTGCTGGCTTACCCAGCAAGAGCTTTCACTGTCAAATGCACAAATCATGCCAAAGTCCATTAATCCTGCCAGGGAATGGCAGAAAGAAGCTCTGGTTGTTGATTTAATGATAATGAATTGAACAGGCTCTTAAGGCTACCTGCAGAGTTTTCTAAACTGTAAAACAAATAAAGTAAATGTTATGAAATACTTTTTATAGCAGTATATATAACAGTTTTCTTTGCCTAAAACACTATGTAGGAGAAGCAAGGTTTTAAAATACAATTCTACTTATCTTGGTATATGTTTAATATAATTACTTCTAATGTTATGTATATAGAATGTGATTGATTATAAAACATACTTGGGGGATTTGCTGTTTGGTAATCAAAAAATACAGAATTGGCTTGAAAATGTTAAAATACAAATGTTAGCAACAACAAAAAAAATTCTGATCAATGGTGTCATGATGTATGTCTCATATAAGGTGCAGTCTCTGACTGCTATAACAGACACCCAATGAGATGATTCGTAGTTACAGAGGTGCATTTTTCTTTATTGCCCCAAGTGTACCATTTCTTACATCCCTGACTTTTAGGAAAGTGAAACATAAAATTTGAGAATGTTTTTTTAGAAACACAAACACGTCTATCTTTTGTGGATTTTTTGCGTAAAGTGATATATAAGAAGATAACCTATTAAAGACGGCTGCCATATTTTTATCTGTTTTACTTGTTGAACATTGGTTGAGGATGCAGAATTTGGCTTGATTTTCAAGCAAGCAATGGCAGCTGGGAGTCAGAAGACAATATTCCCTCTCTGCATATGGTATAAGGTAAAACCAGCAAATATATTTGAAATTGGGTGGAGTAATCACTTCTTTTAATGCCTTTCCCCCCCTTTTTTCTGTAATTGCATCCTAATAGTGCCACAGTGTCTAAAGGAATGAAATAATTCTTGTAGAAATACGTTAAGTATTTACATACAAGCCATACTGCTTTCCATATATTAGAGTCTTGTTGCTAACAGTTTGTTGAGGTTCTGTTCTGGATAATATACTTCATAGCTATTTCAGAGCAAGGTGGCATTTTCAACTGTAAGCTCCTATTTGATGAGTTTTCTTTCCCTCTCTTAATCATGTTCTCGTGTGGTCTGTAGGCTAAGGATATATACATCTTAGGTGAAGTCTTCATTAAGCAGACAAAACATTTTAGCTATGGATACTTCCATATGGAGTGGAGGGGATACTTTTTCCAATTTTGGATAAGTTTTTCACCCAGTCATTATTTTGAAATTACCTAGTGTATAAACTTCATAATTATTTGACTCACAAATTCAAGACCACCTCTGAGTGATTGGCTGGGTGAAAGACTTTATGTCAGTTGAGTACTAAATTGAACTGCTCTAAATGAACTCAAGTACTCTGAGAATGCTTACCTGCTCAGTTTTGCTGAATTCTAGACTCATCTGGAACAGTCTGAAGAATTTATGTTGTGCCTACAAGCACCTCCAATGGAATTTTTACAAAATACTGTGTTTATCAACTATACCAAATTAATCAAGGCAAAACACTTTTGCTAATGAGTGCATAACTACAACTAAATCAAAGATAATAAAATCCCATCCCTATGGTTTTCTGTATGTTACTTTTTGCATTGGAAGCTGTAATGGTACAAGAGTACTTGAAAAGTTTTCCACTCCCCTTCAGCTGCTCTCTGAACTCCCAGCCAGTTGTCCCTGTCCCTTCAGCTGCACTGGTTTGGCTGTTTCTGTGGCTACATTCTAATCAGATGAGTTGAAATGAGGTATATATTTTTCAAGGTCCAGAAATGTGTTTCTTTTTAAACTGGATTATTTCAGAATCTGCTTAGAAGCACAGCTCAACAAACAGCTGAGTCAGCACAGCCAAAAGAGGTGAAGCCTAAAGCAGGAGGGTGGGATCAACTGGCTTTGGGCAGGCAGGGGGAAGCTGACATGAATGTGTTAAACAGTGTCTGTTGCAGAGGAACTCTTAATATGGAAGCTGAGTTTCCTATTCCAACCCCAATCTTCCAGACAATTCTGAGCGCTATCTTTGTCCAATTCTGTGAATTCAGAAACTTAACTAGCAAATACAAGCTGTTCCTACTCAAGCAATTCTGCTGCAAAAAGCAAGTTCTTTTCCCAGTGCCCTGCCCTCCTAAGTGCTATCAGCAACTGTGCTTGAGCCAGGAGTGTCTGGAGTCAGCACACATGCTGGCACCTTGGAAGTTCACTTTTGGTGGTCTAGCGCTCCTAAATTGTTTTTCCTCACAGAACTAGCAAGTCCTAAATCTGTTACTTTTCACAGCGTGGAGAAAAAGTCCATTTTGGTTTCCCATGCTTTTGTATGAAGAGATTCTGTGCTGATGGGATGAGAAGAGCCAGTGCATAGACGAAACATATCAGAAAATCAATCATATAAATAAAGATTTTCCTGCCCCTTTTCTCTTCTTTTTCACTAAACCACCGATGTTACAAGGTTTCATGACTTAGCCTGAATTACAGTCTTTGGACTGAACCCAATATGTCCACTACATCCTCATTCTGTTGTCCTATCAGGCACAGTAATTATAGCAAAGAACAAAATTGGCTCTCAAAGTTGGCTTCTGCAATGGCACTGATTTTTTTAATATTATTATATTTTAGATTATTATATTTTTTTATTTTGGTCAGCTAAAAGTCGAGGAAAAATTTTTTTATTCACTGAACATTCCTCATTTGGAGAACTCTAATTTATAGGAATTTTAAAAAACAAAGTATAAAAGCGTAATATATATATATTAAGACTGTTTTGTTCAGAGAGAAGATGAATACAATGATTAGACTATACATATATCTCCTCTTCAAAATAAGCAACATTCCTCTTCATAATAAAGATTCCCGTAATAATAAAGCTATAAATATTTAATACTTTGAAAAGCACTCTATTTGTATCTGTAAAAACTGTTGACTCGAGGCAGCTGAAATTAGTATTTTAACAGCATTTAGAAAGGGGAAGTGTGCTCTCCAGAATGAGAGTACTCACAAGCATATTAAAATACCATGGAACACTTTCAAGGTAGCAGTTAAATATCTGCCAAAGCAGCTAGGCATGGTTTCTGTTAGAATAAGATATAGATTTAATCCCCTTGGTCCATTTTGCAATCTCTTATTTTACCCTTCAGAATACAGGTTTCCTAATAATTCAACTCTGATTTTCCCTATTTTAATTACTTTACAGTTTGTAGACTCTTCAGTGATTTGATTCTACCTTATCAGAGCTTATGCAGTTCATTGTGATAAGACTACTGCTCAATTTTCAGATTTATTTGACAATAACCACTTCCACAAGGAGGGCAGACCTAGGAACATGACAGAAATCTAGTCAGTGATCTAAGGATCAAGTTTAGACAGCTGTCTTATTCTCTACTGGCTGTACACTTGCAGTCATACTCTTGCTGTTAATCAATGTAGTTGTGTAAGTTTGCAGATTTCCAAGTGACTGTCAGGCACCTTTAAATGATATAGCATATCAAAATTAATGTAAAAACAAATATTCTAAGGCCAAAATATTTGCTAGAATCTCTCTCCCAGCCTCTATACAGGCACACACAATATATGTATATACTCTACCAACTGCAACTTAGAAAGGAAATAATCTTCCTCACCTTATCAGTTAATGTCTTAAAAAGTAAGAGCTGTAAGTCAGATTCAACAGCTAGAAAAATCTTACGACAAAATTCTTCCTAGATCCGGAATAGTAAGCTGAGAAGCTTGAAAAAGCTTTGTTTTCCAGTGTTAAGCCATCTCTTTCCTACTTTAATATGTAGGGCTAGAGATCTTAAAAGCTGTATAGGCACTGTATAGGTGCACACAGCAAACACAGACTTACTAGGAAGGGACCAGGCACTGAGTAGATGATACGGAGATAACAGAATCACAGAATCAACCGTTCCCCCTGCACTGTCAGGGTCCCTAAATCATGTCCCTCAGCACCAAATTCACACAGTTTTTAAACACCTCCAGGGATGGGGACTCCACCACCTCCCTGGGCAGCCTGTTCCAATGCTTCACAACCCTCTCTGTAAAGAAATTTTTCCTGATATCTAACCTAGATTTCCCCTGACGTAACTTGAGACCATTCCCTCTCATCCTGTCATTCTTAACATGGGAGAAGAGACTGACCCCCATCCCTCCACAACTTCCTTTCAGGTCCCCCCTGAGCCTCCTCTTTTTCAGACCCCATAGTGGATTGCCTGATGTCACCCCAGTCACTCCATGATCTGTCTCTCTTTCCAAACACAAACCTGCTAGGTCTGCAGCTGTATCCAGAAGTATGTAACTGCTAAACTACCATGAATATAGGATGCCTTGGTATCCAAGCAAAAATGTAATGTATAACACCTTCAAAAGTATTTTCACTTTGACAGAATGAAATATTCAGATGCTGAGAAAAAATACATGCATTTCTGTATCTTACACTTTAAGGGTCAGACTTAATGAGCGTATGGAGGTCCTGCAATATACAGAAGCACTGCAGCTGAAATCACTAGCCTGAAGATGCACACATTTGCACTAGCCTCCATTTGCTAATGTCTCCAGAAAACACATTTCATATAATAAATCTAATCATTCTACCAGAGATCTTTACCTAGAACTACTAGCAAAGCTTGTAGTTATATTGTCAGGTCTTCTACACGTGAAAGTTGAAGAACATGGATACATGTTTTTTAAGATCCAAGAAAAGCCAATGATTTCAGCTACAAGACTAAATTGATAGTTCTGACAGATCTCCTCAATTTTTAATAGAACTGGGGAACAGCGCTTCACCGACCCAGCTGTCAATCAGACTGAATGGGGCTCACTTGCTCTAAGTAGCCCTTTCAAGATGAGGCAGTGGCACATGGCAAACCTCCTCAGAAGCCAGAGAAAGAAATTTTACATTCCCTGCATGACAGTTCTGACCAGTGGAACCATTCCCAGGATATCTCTGAGATGACTGGTTTTCTAAGAAGCAGCCTCAGGCCTTTTCTACTTTCTTTGTGAGCTGTGTTGCTGTGTTGTTGCCAGGCCTGGATTTCAGAAGCAGCATAAACTCTACTCCAGTATCCCTTACTGAATTCTTCCTAATTAGTATCTTTCAAAGTCAACTGCATCACATATCTTGTGAAATACTGAAAGAGTATCATGAGGTGCAGAACTGGTACTAAAATCAACCTGCTACGCATTTTACTCACCCTTATATATATACTTGCATGGTGATATCTCAAAAGTTTTTCCTCTACAGCAGAAAGCTTAAGTGTAATTTATTTATTTAGAGAAAATTGCAGATCTATTGCATGTCTTATGTTTGAAGACATTATTCCATGGCATAATATGTACTTTCATTTGTCTAGTTTTAATTTTTATTCATCAATACTGTGTTTTACGTTAATGCTCAATATTATGTTAATGTAATCTGTTTTCTGAGTGCTTTACAATTTTTAAATTAGTTTATGATCTCATGCCAGCAGTAAGCCTAACCATCACCTTGCCTACCAGAACATTTAATTATGTATTTTTAATACAAGAAGCAAACCAGTCAACAAGATCATTATGAATATGAAAGAAATAAGAAAATATTCATAGGAAATAAAACTCTTGATTTTACAAAAGCTGCATTATCTATTCTGATAGATGATGATGTAAAAGGAAAGGCAAATATATGAATGTTGTTTGGGTTTCTTTCTCCACATTTAAAACCCTGTGCACTGAGGTCAATCTCTGTGTGCAGTTATTTCTTTATACTTGCCCTGACACATGACAAAATAGACAAAATCTGTCTTTTCTAAATGGAAGTGAAAAAACACACATATTCATACATCATTAAAATGCTTAAGAATGACATGCTCTCAAGCAGCACTGTAGAATCATCTCAGTACACTTCAAAGCCTCTTTCTCATACTGTCACTACTGAGAAATTTCACCTTGTATTTCACCTTCAGCAATAACGGTGCTATAATGCATGTAGAAACACTTTGAACTCCTTTTTTCCATGTCATCCTGCTCACCTGCTGCAGCCCTGGGCTGTTGCTTTCAGGTCCACTTACATAGTCTTGAACCATGTGTTCCCAAAGTGCATGCAAGGTCACCGCAGGTTGCAACAGGCCTGTTCTAACTGCACCCAAGTGGACTGTATCAGGCTTTTGCCTGTCACACTGTTCGAAAATTTCAGTTTTCCTAATCAGCCAGGAGCTGCTCTGTGAGTAAAACAGCACACAAGTATACTAGTTGCTTTGTCAAGTCTTCAGACCCATCTTCTAGAGAGTCACATTGGCTAGTGCTGGTCCAAGGCATCTCACTGCGAATGGACTTGATGGCACAGCGTAACACTCAGATTAATGTCTACACCTGCTACTACTTGTTAGATTACCGAATGTTTTAATTGCTGGAATAGTTTCTGATAAACAACACCATTTTACAGATTGAGAAGAAATAGAAGGCTTATTTCTTGTCTGATTTTGTTTCACTCTGTTTTGACTACATATGTATTTAATTTATGTTTAACGCTAGTGGTGATATTACTAACTGAAAGAATATAGACATAATGCTTTGCTGCTAAGCTGCATTTTTTTTCCTCCCTTTATGTCTGCTATTGTTCTCCTGTGGCTAGGACATCCATCCATTTACCAAATTCATAGTGTTACATGATGATACACAGAGCACTTATTTTCATTGGGTCTAATCTTGATCAGTACGTATTTACTGAACAACCTTAATGCTGCCTTATAAAAGCTGTGAACACTTTAATGGAAGCTCTCCATGCTGAGATAATCAAAACCACTAATAATGTAATTTACAATTAATTACCATCATTGTGTACTTAGGTAATTACTCATTCACCAAATGTGAAAAACAAATCTGTTTGTGTACTCAACATATGGTGGTATTTGGATAAAGAGTGAGTAATTTCCCTTAGATTAGTCTTGCCATGACCCAACAGAATCCTCTACAACTAACTGTGACATACCAGGAGCTCAATCCATGTCATTAAAAGGAGTTTCAGTTCTAGCTTCAGTGGGAACAAAATTGGCTCATAATTACTTTTCACAAACCCTTATCAGAAGAGATTAAACTTGCAGCATGTTGAAAGCATGCAGCATTTCCCCATATACTTCCCACACAGAGATGTAACACTGTAAATAATACCATCCAGTGAATCTGGATATTACAAATTCCTTGTGAAATCTGATGCTCTTACAGCACAGCTCTACGGTCAGACAGGCAGGAACATAGAGCTACTTGACTACAAGATGCTGTACTTGTGACTGATGATAAAAGTAGAAAACAGACCACATCTGGCTTCAGGTTTATGAGATTCTTCACAGATTGACTGGAGACAGCTATTGTAGGCAAAACAGCTAAGGAATCAGTATGTACAGAAACGTGATTTTGATAACTCTGTTTGGTGTGGCAGTTCCTTCTCTCTGTGATACATGGAATGAATGTATCACAGTGCTGTGTAAGCATCCTCCAGAAAAATCTGTTGCTCTTTTCATTGAATTCTACCAATGACAACAGCGAAAAGACTGAAAAACAGAAGAAAACTTCTCCTTCCTCAAACTGTTGGAAAGTCTGTACAGTTGACCACAACTCCTTGACACAACATGACACAGCTTTTCTGCCAGAATCTACATCCTGACACAAGACAATAACGATCACTTGGATGTATACTTAAAATACTTTTCTCTAAAAAAATTTTACTTTTATGTATTTCAGAAAGACAGATACCATGCACAGTAACGACAGAAGCTCTTTTGTCAAGAGTTGGAACATTAAAGCTGAAGTGACTGCTTCATTTTAATTGTATTAATTAACGCTTTTACAAAATCTTCAAATGTTTCAAATTAAATTTACTTTAGCAGTACCAATTCCACAGAATTAAGTTAGTTCCATTAGTATAAGAAGAGCAAAAACTACCTGAAGTCTTTCTTGGCATAAGTCTTTTAAATTACACACATGGATTGATATGCAGAGATGAATCTGGCACTGGGTCTTTTTTCTCCATGCCCTAGAATGATTTGTTTTAAATATTCCATCCGAATTACCTAATACATCTGCTACAATATTCTTCCACATATATCTGTTACTACACAATGATTTTTTTCTATCCTAGATGAAAGTTTCTGCCTTATTGGTATTCAGTAAGCATTGGTCTTATTCTAAAAACATGTACTTCAAGATTTCAAGAATGTGTTCAGCTATGTACTGTACTATCTCTGGCCTTTAGGCAGATAGTGTGTTCCAAGATGATTGTCCTGCCCTTTCTTTTCACATATTCTATCTTGGCTAGCAAGAAGTAAAGTTCTGACACTCGGCAGCTCACACTACTCTACATATGTACAGACAACTGCTAAAAGGCCACGTGAAGCCTCCATATGCTGAGGAACTACAGCCCTCCCATATGCTATTCTCAGATCATGAGATTCCACACTATCCCTTTTTGGTGCTAGGCCTAAATAACACCACATGAACCCCTTGCTCTGCTACCAGTTACTCTTCCATGGTGTCTCACAGTCAATTTTTAAAACCACCCAGCAGCAGTACTGCAAACCCTTACTCTTCATCCCACCACAACTACATATTTAGGAGTTATGTCCACTAGAGCCAGTTAGTTTCCGATAATAATGATGCCAAGGTAACTGCACCCTGCAGTGTCTAATTGCAGACACATTGCACCAATACAAACTGTGATTTGCTTTACTGTCACTTCTCCTGAGGGTTTATAATTGGTTGAACTGCCTGAAGAGAGACACATTTCACTACTCTATAGCACTGATTCAGAGAGATTCCCAAGCTACCTCCTGCAGGGACACTGGAATTTACTCCCAGACACCCTTGTCAGGTCACAATATCGAACCTGCACTTCTTTTGGCCCTCTTCCAATCCTTGTTTTTGCACTACTTCAGCACAAATGCAGGCAATACTTCCATATTGCATCAACCATATGGATCCTCTATTTTCTTGTCAGCAGGTCAAATACTGCTTTCAGATGCCTGCATAGACTTCACTTGTTCCAGTAAGAATCTTATATACCAGAGTTCAGCCCATGTAGACAGCCACGAACAAAACTGAAAGACACACATACATCCTTAAGAAGGAAAGAAAATCCTTTGAGATTTCACCTTATTTTACCATATCATAATCATAATTAGTATCTCATTAAGTGTTTTTATCAATAGATCTCCAGCAGCTACCAAATTAGTCAAATTCAGATGTAGGTAGTTGTCTCAGCCATCACATATATAGACTAAGACTACAGAAAACTTGCATGATTTGCTTAAATTTGTAAACTACTTCATTATTGTATCCAGGAGCAGAACTTAAAGAATCCCATCTGTAGCTATCTGATCATAGTCCCTGTTCCCAGAAGCAGTTCTTGCCCTTTCCTCATGCTTCCAAAATGGCAATCTCTGTGAACCAGGGTGTTTAAGAAACTTCAGTCTCTATGCCTTGATAAGGATAAATCCCACTTCTGGGCACTGGACAACTTGGTCTGCCCCCCCCCCCAACCACAATTGC
>NW_010420205.1:111591-118739 GCF_000710305.1 Buceros rhinoceros silvestris
CCCCAAACATAATTGCAACCTCATCATGTGCGAGACCAACAGTAGAAAGCTTTAATTTTTCTGAGGCATCCTCCATGCCAAACTGATCAAGGATAAAAGACCCAAAGGCAAATTATTCATCAAGGTGGTTCAGAACAGGTAATTTTCAGTGATGGGTGAGAGAGAGCTTTGTCTTATCTTACTTGCTTCTTTTGCCAGCTATGACCTACTTCTCCCCTCAGGGCACACAGAGACTCATTTACAAACTCAGTGAATGCCAAATCAGTGCAGTTACACTTCCCTCCTTAATGCTGACATCATCTCACATCTGTTCTCTCATTCACTTAGACTAGCATTTATATTATCACAGCATCCAGAAGACACGGTATAACTGGCATTGTAAGGTGCCTACTACTGCAGAAACAAGGGCTAGGAAAATCTTAATTCTGTGTGATACCAGTGCTGTAATTATTCCATCCTCAAGCAAAGCAGACTGAACTGTTGGTAAAGGAACTAACAACAAAAAACATGAAGAAAACAGAGAAATAGTAGTACTAATCATCAGCTTTACTCCATTACCTTCTACCTCCCTTTCATAAACACCAGCAGCAAATTATCGTACACTTTTCATGGGAAAAGTTGTGTGACATAGGCACAAAAAACCCATAGGGGTTACAGGTATACATAATCACTACACAACTTAGCTCTCAACCCAGCAAATACTTTTGCATTACTTAAGTACTTAATGCTCACATTTGGTAATACTATTAAGCATGGTTACTCTCAATAAAAAAGAAGGTATTTATTCAAGTGCCTGCAAAAGAAGTGAGAGATTCTGTGTGGTAGGAGCTATAGTTGTTTGCACTGCTTTAGGCTGGTAAGATACTTTTTTCTAATTTGCCCAAAGACTACACGCACATAACCACACACACAATACCATATCTCCTTCATGAAAAGATTATACCTTTATACTGACGCAAAAAGTTTTAGCAATTTTTTATCACTCTCCTTGAAATTACTTAATTGCAATTATGTAATTTAATACTGATGAAAGACCGTGTGTTCCAGATTAAACTAAATATTCATTTTACGTAAGATTTTGGCTTTCAAACAATTTATGACATATATATAATGCTTTAGGCTGTGTAATAAGACAGTGCAGCAGAACATCTTTGTGAAACTATTCCACACAAATGAGTTGATATTTGGGAAAGGGGATATTTGTTTTAGAATTATTCAAGGCCTTGATCCGACAAACATTTGCACATGTCATTTCAGTGGAACCATTCCTGACACTAAAGCTAAGTATCTGGATAAGTATTTGCAGGACTGAAGCCAAATCATACAACTGGGCCCAAACTAAGAGCCCATTTGTTACCAATAAAATCTTTTTTTGGGAGCGGCTGATTATTATAATTATCACTGTTGGATAACACTACACTTCAGAATAGTTATTTTTTGCAGCAGTGTCTCGCCATGAAAATACAACTCATTCTTTCTGGGCTGGACCTTAATGCTGTGGCCCACTGGCCCCAAAACCAAAAGCTCATGGCTAAAACTTAACAGCACATCTAAAACTTAGCAAAATAATAAAATAATCGCAAAATAATAAAACTGGAAGGTGATACAGAATGCACTGTCGTAGCAAAGGCCTTATCAAGTTGGGGACATACTGTAGCAGCTCCTACGGATCTGCACTGCTATCCCACTTCAATCCTGGTGGGAGTACCAGGTATTGTTAGTGTCTAGTATAATACCAGTTGACTTGTGTTCTTTTAGCTTGAGTGATCACACCTCTGAGCAACAGCTTATTCTCTTTTCCACCTAAATGGTGAAAATAGCTTTATCACTCCAGGATGGTATTTCTGTTTGGGTGCTGCTGCCTTAATACTCATTCCAAGGTCTCTAGTTCAAAAATCCCAAGCTGTTGTCCATACGCTTTAAAATAAAAAAGTGCATATATCTTGGGACTAAAAACAGGGATATCGTATATTACTGTCATATAAAGTCAAAGCTGTTCATTGTCTTAGTTTTGTGCATCTTTCATTTAAACTTTGATTCAAGAAGAGGGTAGTATTCCTCCAACAAGTAACAGTAACATAACTTCAGGCCCTACCCCTCCCCAACGACATATTTTTCCTTTCATAATTCTCCAGGCATTAAATGTCTCAGATCTGATCAGTAAAATTGTACATGAGTTTCTCAGGTCTTCTCGGCAAACAGTACAGAGCATGTAGCATAAGGATTTGCCACATGAATTACTAAATCTCTGAGGAGTAAGCATGCTTTGATCACATCTCATTCTTTTTGAAGATGTTAGGCTATTTTCTTCTAACTCATGTCTAAGGCTGTTTTGGTATGTCAGAAACACCACATCATGTTCTGCCATCAGACAGTTTGCTTGGAGCCAAAGGAACCGCACCTTATTTACCATGATTTTTACTGAGAAAAGAATCAGATCTGCTGGACAGTTCGAGTAAGGGAGTCAGGAAAAATACCATAAATTGTATTAATCAAGACTATTTAAATAACCAACAGAGAATTAAGAAAGCAGCAGTGGCTGCAGATGAAATATTATCTGGGCCAACAAACAGGATAAAAGAAAGCGATCTGGCCTGCTGCAAGATTGGTAGCAATTTTAAGCATTTGAAAGACAAATGACATCGGAGAAAAGGCTGGGTTAACAAGGGAGCACTTGAGGAAAGTCTAATCTCCGCTGGCATGCTGACTGGGAAGGTCAGACCAGTGCACGCGTTCACAGCTGGAGTCAGGCTCCCTCTGCCCAGCCAATTGTCCCATGCATTTCAGATACCAAACCAAATTGAAGGTGCCTTCACCCTGCCAGCTCCTTACATTCTACCGGCTTAAAGACAGCTTCCTTTCCCTTGTCAATTTATGCAGCGTTTCCGTAGAGCAAATGCTACAAAGTAGAGAGGTAGTGCTCTTTAGGAAGCAGTGTAAAGAGTTACTTTAGGCACTGTATTCTCACACGGGACGAGTGACATTCTCTTCTTTGATAGATTTTTAATCCAAAATTTTCACAAAGAAACAAACTTTGACTAGACACATTATGTTTTGAAATGTAAAGCAAATACCTGGAAAACCGGCAAACATGAACCTTAGATAGTTTGTTACTTTTTTAGTTTTTATGTACCTCTAATTTATCTATACATACATTTTACCTTTGCATACCTACTATTGACATGAGTGCCTTCTCTGTCTCTATCGAAATGTAGAAAGTTTTTTCTATAGAAAGTTTTCTTTTCAAAAGAGGAATTTAACCCTTCAATTCTAAATCCAGTACTTGGATTCATCTTCATCCTCAACTGGAACAAGACTTAGATTATTAACTGAAACCACATGGCAATAAGGTAATTTGTTTTAAGTAGAAAGGTGCAAAAATGGTTTATAAAGTTTATAGCCATGTAAAGAAGTACTTTCTAAGGAAAGGCATTTTACGTTTTAGTAACTACCTCACTCCTAAATCTTGTCAAGGGATCTGGAAGTTGTAACAGACTTTATAAAAAGCTTACTTCTTCATAAGAAGATACCTTGCTGTTTGATCTCTTTGAAAAACTATGGTCATTCCCAAGATAACCTTAGAAGAAGACGCAGACAAGACCTGAGTTTGCACTGTGAGATCAGAATGACTAAAATAGCGCAAATTTACCCCGAAGGGTTGATCAACTATCTTTCTTACTTCAGAAGTGTAGTTATTTTCTGGGAATACACTTTTTAACCTTAAAAAAATTCTTAAAAAGTTCTTAAAAAACCTCCCAAATTCTTTGTGATTTTTTTCCTGTTCAATAGTCTTAAACACTTTTAGATATTCTTAAAGTGTATCTTTTGTGGTTTGACTGTGCTTCACAGGAATATTTATCATCAAATACAGTATGGCAATGAATGAAGGAGGAAGCCAAAATTTGTTTTGTTAGGAACCTTGTATTATGCACTGATTTCTTCTTAACAGAATGCCATGCTATTAATGTTATCATAGTTTTGAAAATTAATTTTTTCTTTATCAATGATTTCTATGAAGAATTAAAAACTGTATGAAGATTCTCCCAGATGTTACTATGCAAATTTACAACATACTCAAAATTAAACTTTTTAAAGGCAAATAACATGTATCCCAAAATAACTCATTAAGTAAACTGTAATGTAAAAGGCAACATACCATATGCTCTGATATTTACACACGTATGCATGCAAGCCTAAGACGGTAACATTATGAAAACTTTCTATGAAAACACTCCACTTAAAATATTCCACTAAGTTTATCATTGAGAGTTTTCTGGTCACAAAAAACACAGCATCTGAACTGTTAGACAGCCCTAACATTTACAACAAATTTCCTTTTTTGTGCTATCCAGGCACATAACAGAGACCCTCAAAATCTTTAAGAGCTATCTTCAATATTGTCATCACATGAGATATGAAAACAGATTGCTTTTTATACTCGTCATACTAAATATTCTTGAAAAGGAGTTGCCAGATTTTACACTAGTTTTAATGAGTACTTACTGAGAAGAAGCAGGGTGAGCCTGTGGTTAAGGAATGGTGTCAGGATAAGGCATTCTGTCTTTAATTACTGGCTTTGTAATAAACTTTACCTCTTAACTTCGAGCAAGCCCTTCTTTGCTTCAGTTTTCTCCATCATGGTATACGGTAACACTGTTTCACTAAATCACAGGCTTGGTTTGAGAATTAATAAGGGTCCCATGTGCAAAAGACCTATAGATCCTGGCTTCTTCTTTTCACTGTGTACTGACAGGAAAGTGACATGTTCTTAATTTGAAACAGAGACTTGGTGCTGCCCTTCACCAGCACATGGAATTCTCATTTACGTCAACAGGAATTGTATTAAACACATTGAGTACATTACTTAGCCTAAAAGTAGATGAAGAAAAAGGAATGGAAAGGAACTGCTGGATTCTCCTTGTCTGCTCTTAAAAAAGGCTAACAGTTCATGGCAGCAGACACATGATCATAAATAAAAAGAGTTTTGATGGGAGGCAAGAATTGCTGCCTGGGAATATAGATGAGAACGGAGAAATGTGCAGCAAGCAGGTCCATCTGTGGACTACATTTAGCTCTGCTGCAAAAGCACCATCATAAAAATCAAGCAAAATTCAGTCACCATAATCTATCATGCTCTGCACACATTTGTCCCAATATAAAACAAACCTTAATGGCCTCAGCATTTCAACTTTTCGTACAATTTCCAGCCCACACCAAGAAAACATTTACCTTTTTTTTTTCCTCTGAGAGTGTCCAGGTAAGATAAAAATGACAGAAATTCAGAAAAAAACTTTAAAAGCCCAAACTGAACACAAAGTAGAGCTGGTTTTGGTCAGATATATCTACTGCACAAGAACAGAATCAATTAGAGAAGACGGGTTTCTTTGCTGGAAAGAGAGTTAATGTGAGTACATGGTTTTAATCTCCTTCTTTGAGCTGAAGTAAAAATTGTTGCAGTGCACAAAAAACCAAACCAAAAACCAACCAACCAACCAAACAAAAACGAAACCAAAAAACCCAGAAAAAAATAATTAAGGAGCATCTGTTTGGCCACCACCAAGCTCAGGGAGGCAAACATCTCTATAAGAACTAGGCATGTTTTAAAATTTGCCACTGCTTAGCCATCTACACACAATGAGACTTGACAGCTCTTCATGGAAGGCAGGCAGGAGCTGCAACTCTGCAATAATTAATCAATCGAAAGATAAAAGCCTGGTAAATTTGGAAAAGGGTAAGTGTAGCTGCCTATGTGTATGAACCAGTCTTTTGTACTGTTACACTGACTGTACGCAGCCTTGGTCATTTAAAAGTCTGCCTGTCCCAGTGGTGTTTTTTACTTCAAGGTGTATGCTACTGTACAGCACAGTCTGACCGGTGAAAGAGACATTCCCCTGCTGAAGGACAAGAAGATTTCAAAACAGAAGTGCAGAGCAGATCACAATCCTACCAAGAAGCAGATTACTGGAGACATACACCTTTTCAAGAGCAGAAGACCACAGCAGTGGTATTTTGAAATCATCACACATATTTATGTTTTCTTTTTCTTCATAAAACATCTGAACAGTGGTTTCACTAATGGTTTTCCAGTTTTAGCATTCTTCCAAGCATCTACTTCTTGACACAGGATATACATAGCTTAAGTATGCCTTTATACCTTCATTATCTATCTTTCTGCTTATGACTTTCCAAATCACCAGAAAACATTGTGTTTTGTGTATACCCAAAATTCTGACCTGAAACAGACTTCGTATGTGTCTTAGAGATTTTATCTTTATTACGTATAGCCAAAGTTTTGCTCTACTGTAATTGGTGATTCAGTAACGCTGACTCCTGCCTCTTAACATTACTAGTAGCTTTGACTTTGAAATGTTTATGATAAAATAAGCTAAAATTCATCTTATTAACATAAATTTCAGAACAGTATTTACTTGCTTAATACTTCAAAAAGTCTTTCAGCTATACATCTTCTTTCTAAACCAATGGTTTTTTCACTAAACTAAGCTTTCTCCTAACATATACTTAGTACTTAGATTTTATTGGTTGGACTTCATTTCTTGCTAATGTTGTCACGCTTGTATTTCTCTTAGAAAGGCCATTTCAAGTTTAGTTCCATCTACTTTCTTGGATGCAACGTATGTTTTATGGCCTTTGAAGTAAGGTATTAACAGAGAAGTGAGTTCAGGACTATCACTTTAGTACCCCATACACACAATACTGTGAAAGCATCTTTACTGTAACCATAGTAGCAAGCACATCAACAGCATGTCAAAATACACAGATGGACAAATACATTCAGAAACAGACATACTGTATGCTGGACATGCAACCACAAACAACTGTATGAAATCAGTAAGAAGGGCACTAAAGTAACAGTTTTAGTGCACCAACACTTTTAACACACAACACCAGGAGAAGGCTAAACTGTAACCCTTCTGCCAAAACCAAGGAAACTAAGGAAAAGGTTCACCATAGTTTTGCATGTGGGTTTTTTGTTGTCGTTGGAACACAAAGTTTCTCTGTTCTCGCCTCCTTGTCCCTACACACTGTAATTCAGTGCGCCCCACATGCAGAGGCGTTCCGAAGCACCGCACCACAGCCCGGCCTGGCGGAGGTGCCCCGGAAGGAGGGTTCTCTGAGGCAGAGGGAGG
>NW_010420206.1:0-2314 GCF_000710305.1 Buceros rhinoceros silvestris
TAGCACCTCTGTGATAACATGTTTAAGAAGGAGGAAAAGTTGCTGTGCAACTGGGCAAGCGTAGCTGCAGAGCAGAGTGAGAATATGTGACAGAAACAACTTTGTAGGCACCAAGGTCAGTGAAGGAAGGGGAGGAGGTGCTGCAGGCACTGAAGCGGAGATTCCCCTGAAGTCCATGGTGCAGACCATGGTGAGGCAGGCTGTCCCTCTGCAGCCCATGAAGGTTAAAGGTGGAGCAGATATCCACCTGCAGCCCATGAAGGACTCCATGCCAGAGAAGGTGGACATGCACAAAGGAGACTTGTGATCCAACGGGAAGCCCATGCCAGAACAGGCTCCTGGCAGGACCTGTGGACAGAGAGGAGCCCATGATGGAGCAGGTTTGCTAGCAGGGCTTGTGACCCTGTGGAGGCTGCAGGCTGGAGCAGTTCATGAAGATCTGCAGCCCACAGGAAGGACTCATGTTGGAGAAGTTCATGGAGAACTGTGTGCTATGGGAGGGACCCCATGCTGGGGCAGGGGAAAAATGTGAGGATTCCTCCTCCTGCAGAGAAAGGATCAGCAGAGACAATGTGTGATGATCTGACCATGCTCCTCATTCCTTGTACCCATGTACACCTGCTTGGGTGGGAGGAGGTAGAGAAATTGAGATTAAAGTTAAGCCTGGGAAGAAGGGAGGGGTGGGGAGGAGGGTGGTTTTAAGGTTTTTTTTTTATTATTTCTCATTACCCTTCTGTGATTTGATTGGTAATAAACAAAACTCATTTCCTCAAGCAGAGTCTGTTGTGACTGTGACAGTAATTGATGAGCGATCTCTCCCTGTCCTTACCTCAACCCATGAGCCTTTTGTTGTATTTTCCCTTCCCTATCCAGCCGAGGAGGCGGGGGATAGAGCCGTTTGGGTGGGCACCTGGTGTCCCACCACAGATCTTTAGGTAAAAGGATGTGGCCTGTCATAGCAACGAGCAATGACCTGAGCTGCATTTGCAGCACATCCTATCTAAATACTGCACAAGAGGACTCACGCACTTTGAGGACAGAGTTTTCCCATTAATTTAGGATACAAACATTAAAGAATATTACATTTGCATGAAGCATATCTTGTTGCAGAGCTATAGGTTTTCATACTTTAAAAGAAGCAGCAAAGCAATCATCAAACCAGTCTCCCCCCATAACTTACCACCTGGCACCTGTTCCATAAAGATCTTAATGAAGCCATTCTCACTGAAAGAACCTAAATACTGGACAATGTTCTTATGTTTGAGATGCTTATGCAAAGCTATTTCTTCATGCAGAGGTTGGGAGTACCTGGGAAGAAAAGAAGCAGTTTAGTCAATATTAACCTCTGGGAAGAAGGTCTTATGTTTACTGTAGTAGCTGAAGGTCTATTTTAATTTATGCTGAAAATGAATCTGTGTATTAGATGCATTTAACAACAGTGGTTGTGACCACCTTGTACTAAAAAATTATGTAATGCTATATAAATACACATAATAATATAAAATACATACAATATTGTGTAGACATACATACAATATTGTGTAGACATACATACAGAGAATGTTATAAATATACACAGACTCAGCAAAACATTTGTGGAAAATGAACTGCTTTCCAGCCTAACTCAGAGAATATAGAGTTAGGCAAGGACTTCGATTCAGACAAGTGCCAAAGTGAACTAGTAAACCATAAAATTACTGCATAACTAAAATCACCTCAAAAACATAAAAAAATTCACCATTTAAATTTTAATGAATTAACAAAGCAAGAGCAGATAGGTATCAGAGTAAGAAAACAGGAATCATTTCATGGGGAGATATTCAGAAGAACTGGTAAAACAATTTTATCAAGAGTAATTTAGTCCAAGGTAAAATATTTTTCAGAGATGTAAGCTTGTCAGCAGGCTTTTTTGCCAACACAGGGCATTCACCACTTCTCTGAGGTACCTGTTCCAGTGTTTCATCACTCTCATCATAAAAATTTCTTCTTTATATCTAGTCTAGATCTACCCTCTCTTAGTTTAAAACCATCATCCCTTGTCCTACCACAACAGTAGATGCCCCATCCCTGGAAACATTTCAAGTCAGGTTGGACGGGGCTCTGAGCAACCTGGTCTCGCTGATGATGTCCCTGCTCAGTGCAGGAGAGTTGGACTAGGTGACCTTGAAAGGTCCCTCCCCACCCAAAGCATTCTGTGATTCTGTTATTTTATTTATTGGGAAGAAGGGTAGCTTCCTGTTGCCTCAAGTCCAAGAATTAGCTCTCCCTGGACCTAGTGGATGCCAGTGGCAGGGGAGGCAATAAAAAAACAAAC
>NW_010420206.1:2334-16351 GCF_000710305.1 Buceros rhinoceros silvestris
AAGTTGTTGGGGGGAAAGTGCTTGCGAGCTCCACTCCCTTTTGGGAAAGGTAGTTATCAGCTCACCCTAACAGCAGCATCAAGCTACAAGTGAAGGCTGAACTCGTGGGGGGAAAAGAAAAAAAAAAAAAGAAAAAAGAAAAAGAAGTGGTCGTCGGAAAGTCCCTCTGGTAAAGAACTGGTGCAGAAAACAAGGGAAGTATCTGGTTAATGAAAAGCGTGATTATGCAACTCCGAGTCTATTTACTAAAAACTGATTCGAGTTTTGGTGTGTGTCTCCATAGATGACCGTAATTAAGATTCTGACTACACAGTTAGTCATTCAGAAATGCAAGATGACCAGAGTTATATTCCAGTGTTCTACTAACGGAATATCCATTCAGAGCAGCAACAGCTTGACCATTCTTCCCCCCCGCACTTGGAAACTCCACAGCTAATTGAGTCTTGAGCAACTAAACTAATTTTGGAAATAAAATAAAGCCATAAGAAAATTACCCAGTAGGATGAGGCATTTAGTATTTTAGAATTTAGTCATTAGGAGACTTTAAATGGTACAACGAAAGACAAACTCTAAATCCTAAAAATCTAGTTCTTATTATCTACCTAACACGATTTTCCTTTAACTTGGAAAGTTTCTATGGCCACTGGTACTGTCTTGTAGTACAGGAAATGCATTTGAGGGCAAGAGCATTGCACGAATGTTTCCTTTTCGTTCAGAATGTGCCTCTGTAGTCAAACATTTCCTGACAATTAAGTAAATGATTTAGTGGCTTATATTTAACATAGAGCAGTATCAAAGGCTCGCTGCCTTCTGCACAGAAATCACTGCTTTTCCGGCCACGCTCTGACTCAGAACTTAATTAAAAGATGGTAATTTTTACTTCGAAAATGGTAAAAATTAACTTCAGAGATTAACCCTTTTTCTCTCTAAATTTCTTTCAAAGTGCTAAAAGATCAGGTTATAATTAATCAGAAATGAATTAATATATCTCTCTTACTTTGCCATTAAAAGAACACTCAAAATTTGTCCTGGAAGCCTGTAAATATTTTTAAGTCTAAATGAAAGAATTAGCAGCTTCTTAATAATTCCTTTTCCAGGATGCTTTCCACATTGAACCTGAAACCTCTTCCATTGAAAATTTTTTTAAAAATGTATTGGAGAAAAGAAAAATCTGAATTTTATTCCTTTCCTTTAAAGAAGTTACTGCTTTATTCAGGCCATCTTTCTGCTAACCACGGTTGTTACAAACAACAAATTTCTTCTTAGAACATACAAAATTTGCAACTCCGCTTTAAATCGGGAGATTGTTTTCTGTAACGAGATCATATTTTGAGAAATTATAACATATTTTGAAGTCAAATTTAGAGGATGGAAGGATTCCCCTTTCCGTAATCTATGTTCTAGTATCTTTAAAATAGTATGAGTATGGAAAAGTTATTAGACCACGCATATATCTAGATCAAATAGCCAAATATATATATGGATTCAAAAAGATTTAGAAGGATTCATTTTTTAAATATCAAAGAAAAGAAGAACTAATTGAGGATAGCGTAACTGAAGGAAGGCCCACAAGAGACCCACAGAAAAATCTGAGCTAGGACACTGGGTGGCATCACCGACCTTCCAGCCTGTAGATTACACAACCCCCCCTTTTATATAATAAGGGTTATCACACGGTGTCCTGTCAACATCTAGGCTCCAATACAATTTAAACAGCAGCAGATGCTGGAGAATACAGTCCTTTTGCACAAAAAGTGGTTTTACCCCCGTATTCTAGATAAAAGTGAGAGTAACAGCCTCTGCGGTGGGTTAGAACAACCTCTTGTATTTACAATTTTGAATACCAACACTCCTTTAAGATGACTGCTATGCAGGGACGGGTAATACCAGATTCCTTCCTGATACTGGCTGTAGATTGAACACCACTGCACAAACAAGGATACAGTTATTTCCTCCTACAGAGGAAATGCAGCATGCCAAAATATGGGAAATGCTGCTGAAGGAGAAGCTGCCCATAAGATCATAGTAGCAAACCAAAAAAGCCAAATGGGCAAAAGATGACAAGAAACTTGGAAACAGGAACTCCATTCCTGACTGAAACAATGGACAAGAATATGCTAGTTGGTACACTCGATATTTTACTTACATTCACTAGATGTGATTCCTCCCGCTAACAAGCAGTGGTCTGCTTTTATCAGAAGAGCTTCCTTCATAAAAATAATTTATTTAACCATTGGGGAAGTAGGGATTTACCTTCTTGTTAGCAACCACAGCAATGACTTTATTTCCTACTTTTCATAGCTTTCCTGAACACAGGCCTGAGATACAGTCTGTGGTAATATTTCACAGTCTGTCCAAGAGGCACTTTAAAGATCCAGGCACTTGAGTCACCTGTTAAGAAGCAGCTGGTACCACACTTGACTGCAAAAACAAAAGGCTAATGCAGAATTTAAGAATGACTGACAGTTTGAAACAGTCAGTTTCATTTCAAAAATCTTATTCTTTAGACATGCTATCAGTTTTATCAGAATATTTGTGGAGGAGAGGTACTCCTTGATCAGCAAACTGGCTGATCACGTTACTGATGGAATTATGTAAAAGCACAACATTTGGCATCAGCCACAGCTACTATACCTGTTGTCTCTCTCCGGGATTTCTTTAATAGCAATTCTGACTTGATTGCTCAAATCTCGTCCTGCATATACAATGCCGTAAGTTCCTTTTCCCAGAATGACTCGCTCACCATTTTCATCATATTCATAATCATACTGCAAAGCAAACAACACCATGAAATGAGAGGGATTAGATTTATTTCATCTGACCCTGTGCTCATAACTAAGGCATCTAGGATGCTAGTTGCTTTCTGCAGACCATGGAGAAGGAAAGAAAAAACACTTTAAGACGACAATTCGGATACTGTGCAGACGTGTCTGTATTTGTCAACTGACTGTACAGGAAGCCCTGGCTTCTGGAATAGCCATTTCTGGTAAGTGCATAAAGCTAGGCTAGCCTTTACCTGTTCCGTGTAGTTACACTTGCATGTTTTACTCAACAGCATTTGGATTTCTGCTGGCAGGTGCTGTGAAGGCAAGAGAAGACAACAGAGGGCACTCTGCACCAAGCCGAGAACTTCAGCTCCCATACAGCCACAGAGAGCAAAGCAGGATACATTTCATTAGTTCCAGATGTTCTCCTGACCCAACCACATCTTCCAAAAACAGCACAACATCAGTTTTGCCAGTGCCAAGACAGAATGTGCCAATGGAGGTTAGTCAGGACTGCAGTGTATTAAGCATGGTTTCAGACAAGTTTGAATTTCAAGGAGTTTAAAGCCAGTCCAGAAACAGTCATTAGATAATCTGATCCATCCCCTCACAGACATGTAATCTCTCACTCGCTCCCATGCTAAACCCAGTAGCTCATGCCTAGATAAAGTATTTTTTCTTTTTCCCCCAAGTAAAGACTGCTATGTTTTTAACAAAAGAGAGATTTCACTACTACTTTTAGTACTCTGTTTCAACAATTAATTACTCTCGTGGTGAAGTCATGCCTCTTAATTCAAGTTTCTTTGGTGTCACCATATTGTTAGGCTTTTCTTCAACAGACTAAAGAGACTATTAGCACATTGTGATTTTCCCTGTCAAAATACTTATCCACTGTAATCAAGTCACTCACTGCTTTTCTTTTTGCTAAAGTCAACAAATCAGGCACCCTAAGGTTCTCATTACTGGGTGTTTTTCTATCCCACAAGTAAGTCTAGTGGTTTCTCTTTGTTCCGTCTCCGAATTCAGATATATTATAAAATGCCAGCACCAGAACTGGGACAGAGGGCTGTCCCCATTATGCAGCACTGACTCTCTTAGTTTTGGATGACTCTAGGGCTTTGTGCACCAGACTTCCGTGTGAAATGAGACGGGTTTAGATATTCTACCCTGTTCTTGGCCACCTAGAGGAAGCCTGAACACCTCAAGTACTGCATTGCACCCAATGGTCCTGCGATCACTTTTCAACAATGTGCATGTTCAGATAGAAATGCAAGGTACAATACGGTGTGTAGTGGTGTATAGTAACTTAGCTAATGGGGGTGGTGGCAGACATAAGGCATCCTACGCTTCAGTGTGATTAGTGGGCTAAGGGTGTAAAGAGACTCCCAAGTAACACCAGCATCATCTGAACTGAGTTTGCTGTTCATTGCTGTGCTGGCCTACAGGTGGGAACTAGCAAGGACAAGTCCCTACTAGAATCATATCCAGACTTGTTGAGCAGACTGTCTGCCAATAATGGAAGTGCACACAATTTCAGTGATGAAACAGACAATAAAACAGTTTTAAAAAATTGAAACAGACACTAATGCTGCCTGACTAGAATTGCACTCTGAAGTAACCGTCACAGGAGTCACACTGCACCGCTGGTGAATTCCAGAGTTCAGTACCTTCTCAAGCCACTATGCTAACCGAGATACGAGAGATTTAGTTATTCTGGTTATAAGAACTACATGAGGACCATTAAAAAGAGTCATTCATTTATAAACAGTAGAGGATATAATTTTGTAAACAATAATTTGTCTAACTTCTTCCAGAGAAGGGATTAGTAATTTACTCTCTTCAGTAAAATGCTACACTAGAAGCCCCAAATTCTTGGTGTGGGGGTACACGTCTGTGAAAGTAAAAATACCTCTAATGAGTCTCCATCACATTCCCCTTCTTCTGTAGTCTTCCCTATTTCTTCAGTGATACCGTTCACCATGTCAAAAAAACTGTTAAAAGGAGGACAGGGAGAAAATACATCTGATGAATGAGCCAAAAGGACTTAAGTATAGAAAGTATAAACTCAGTGTGAAAGTTTGTTTGTTGGCAAAAAAAATTTTTTTTTTTTTTACATGGAGTATTAAGAGTCGAAATCCAGATTTCTACTTCTTCTATACACGCAAGACATCCGTGATGTCTGAAATCATAGATTTTGAAATATGAATTCCATCAATGTATCAGGTGAAGTTCTCATCCTATACCACCATTTCTTTATGTCCAGTGAATCCACTGAAGCATCATGAGAACTGCCTAGAAGTCTTGCCTACATTTTGAGAAGTTTTTGTAGCACAGGAAGGCTAGCTTCAACTTTGTGCTTGAATGAAAATGGGCTCTATTTCATGATTTCCTATTAAAAAGGCATGCTATTACATATGACTTCCACCCCTTTGAAGGAATGCAAGTACAACGCTAAGGTATCGCTTACCCATCTTGAAGTGCTCAGATACAAAGGGGAATGAACATGGTGAATGAACCTACGTGAACTAGAATGGATGAGACCACAAGCTAGGGATTGAGCTGGGATGAGGCCGCAGCCAGTGATACAGAGTACTGCCCTGAATTTTGGTAAAGTTGCAGCCTTTTTTAGGACAAAAAGACATGAAATTTCCTCTGGGAATGCCTTCTGGGTCAATTCAAGATCACAGCCCTCAAGCTTACAGAGCAGAAACACAGATTAGAGAGACTGAGACACCTTTAATCTTGTGCAACAAACCCTTGCCAGGTTTTAAGTTTAGGATGTTTTATTGGATTCAGAGCAACAAACACTTGTAGTAAGCCTTAAAATTATAAATATTAGAAAAATAACCCCGTAAAGTGTGTGAAAACATAATTAAATTTGTAATCACACTTGTTTCTAATGTTTGTCTGAGCTTGGACGACCCTTCAAACCTCATACATCTTCCGGGTACTCTAGTACTAAGCTTTCACATGAAGGACAGTGATCACTGCGGATGCTCAGTTCAACTTTCACCATAATCCAGGACGTGTTTGTGCATGCAGACACCACCTACCCCATCGCAGGCTGTTTTTTTCTAAAATAACAACAGTAACATACCGTCTGCAATGAAGTTCTGTGCAGAAATAGATTTGAAAGTCATCTGAGTTGTGCAGCACGTACAGGAAACAGCATCGTTCTTCAAATTTTGAAATGCTGAAAGAGCCAAGCAGAACATGTTATTGGAAAGATGCATTTGGACTCCTACTGGCTATGTCAAACTCTACAGAACAACCTATTTAATATGGGAAAGCACCAAAGCTAAGAAGCCGTAACTTTCCCTTATTGTACAATTACACTCTTGTATCATCCCAAGTCCACATTCTGCTGTTTACTATCATTCAGCTTGTCCCCCTAGGCCACATATTGCCCAAGAAAGAATAGAAGCAAAGATGGCAATAGGACTGCTTCCATTGACCCAAGTCTTTTTTGTTTACAGTACATTTAGATAAAGCCTTTAATTTCCACTCCTGCAGCCAGGATGAAACATCCTTTCAGGATCACATTAGAAAGCCGGACTTTGAACTCAAATCATGAGTTCTTCCTGCTTTAGAAATCAACCACAGCCTCAGTTCTGAACACAAAATTCCTGATCAGTTCCTTGTGAATTGGTACATTGACAGTATGTTGGAAAAATATTTTAAAATTAAGTCAGCACCAAAAAATGAGGTGAAAGACTTCAGCACCCCTTGCCCACCCCTGCCCTTCTTCAGGTTTGTTTTTTAAGTGCTATAGCAAGAGAACAAAGATAATGAAGTAGTACATATGTCATTTTCTCATGGACACATAGATGTCTCAACAGAAGAGCAGAAAAGCTGCAAACTCTGGTACCATTGTCGGTTTTCTACCCCAGGTAGGCTACCACTCTTGCAAAGGCATTCATTCAGCAGAACTGTTTTATATGCATGCCATGACTGATCTCCGTATAGAAAATGTTAAACATTATTTCAAATAACTCTATCTGTAACTTTGTCATATGTTGAGTGGCAGGTGTCAAGCTGATGCAGACTTATTAGAAAAGGAAAAAAAAAAGTTGGCTAGAGGTGTTACAAGGGAATATAATGCAGTATTTGAGCAACCAAGACAAATTAAGTCTCCTTATTAACACTTGTAAGATACTGGACAAAATCCACAGTCCTAGTGAAATCAATCAATTTTAGCTGGATCCAGATAGCCATCACGTTTTTAATTAATTTATGGCACAATAAAGCAGAATGATATTCTATGTTATGCCAAAGGAATGATGATTTCATTAACATAACAGCTTTTCTTTAAATACCAGGAAATACTTGTAATTTTCAACCTTTAGTAGATGTCTAAGATCATCTGATCCTTGCACCCTTTTATGATTCCTCTATTGTAGAGCCCTCTAACTTCTGAAAGACAAATAGCTCTCTAGGCAAGCTGGGGGCCTGCCTTTCATAAAGCTGCTTAAGAGAAGAATTGTAAGAATATTTGTCTTTGGGTGTGGTGACTCATTTATTTTTACATTAAGAAAAATTAGTAAGTGCTGAGTAATGTACACATCTGGAAAGGCAGACACTGTCCCCGGTTTACAAACTATCTTTTAATTCAGGTTTTTCAAGCATATAGGTAAACGCTCCCGATACGGAGTAACTATTACTAACAAAACCACTCATTCATTTCAAGTTTAAGCACTTTATTGAATAAACCATCAGTTTAAACCTGACGTGCACAGAAGCCACTGACTAACAGAGCAGTGAACAAAAGGGTAAGAATGTGGATTGTACACAGAGGGCAGGTAACTTCATAAATATTTAAGGCCTTTAAGTGAGTGTTTACATGGCTTATATATTGCTTTCCTCCCTGAAAAGGAGTTTTTAAAGTGAAGAAAGGAAGACTCAAAAATTATCAAGTTATAAAAAAACCAAGAATGCCTCATTCTGACAGTTCCTGAGTACATCTAATACCCACCAACTTCCATGACAGCAGACCTGGGGTTGAGTTTGTGAAACTCTGAAGACAAACCAGGAAACGCAATCTAATGTGGCCTTGTGCCCAGCTCATGTGCATCCAGAACTCCCCCCAGTCCATGAGAAATACTGCAAACGCAGCTAACTATTGCTTACTAACAGTCCCAGATGAAGCAGCAGATAAAGCAGCTGAGCATTGGCAGCAGCCACAGAAAAGCAGCTCCATGGAGCTTCTGTCTGTTTTCCAGAAGTGTAGCAGTATAGACACCTCCCACTGTCAAGATTAAGCAGTCTGATGTGTTTCCAAGAATTTGTTCTCAATTCTTAGGCTATTAAGGAAACTGGATGCAAATCTGAATCCAAAAGCTCTGATTTAGCTTTTAACAGGAACTTTTTGTCCTGGTTCAATAAGAAACAATTGTGTTTAAGAGGTCAGGAAGCCATATATCAAAAGCACATCTGTGCACAAACCACTAATCAGTAATTTTTTTTAAGCTAAACCCAACTACTATGACTCCCCACATACAGAACACGATTTAGCGCTCTGCTGCTCGGAGAGCTCTATACATTTTCCAAGTTCCTTTGCAATTGTTGGGAGCTGAACGCTATTACTCATGAAATAAGATGTTGATACATAGCAGACAGAAGTGATCCCTCGGTCACTTCCTTGAAGCACCTACCAAAGCCATTAGCCATTTCAATGCTCTATGTCTCTCCAGACCTGCTGTCTCCATACGTAATGCAGTAAATATTTATAGACCCCTTTGCTGAAAAAGCCTCCAAGAGCACGTACAAATACCTCCCTTGTACATTAAGGCTGCGATTCTAAAGCTGGCTCTTGCTAGTCTAGAAAAGCCCAGAACCCTCATAAAGCTGGGAACTCCCTTTTCCTAGACTGCTTCAAGACTAGGAGCTTCAAAAGAGCCAAAAATAGTCTTGATACAAAAAAAGATTAGAGGCAGGCCTGGTTCTGAAGGCTGTCCCACTTCAAAGAATACCTGCCTTCACAGGTATTCACGAAAGTAGGAAAAAATCCTGAAAAAAACCCTGAAAAACCCTGAGTCAGCGAGGAAGGCAGCAGCAGTGATGGTAAGTTCTGTGGCTAAAAGGCAGTGCTGACAAAAGCCGGCAGCTCTCGTGAGCGAGGCCGACGCGCCTTGGGCAGGAGCAGCTGCAGGACGGGCCACAGCCCAGGGAAGTGCCCTAGGTCTCTGCCAAAACACTGGGCACCCGCCTCAGAGCAGAGACCAGCGTTCCTACGGAGAAAGCCCCTGAGAAGGCTGACACATCCACCCTGACAGACCTGCTAAAAAAGGAGATTTCAGTACAGCTGGTAGGCTGCAGCGAGTGCCCACCCTCTTCTCCTGGTGTAAAGGTAAGTACCGGCAAAGGGTGTGTGCAGGCTGAGGATCTGGTGCGCCAGGTGGCTGAGTTTCAAGAAACGGTCATAACGCCACGCAGCATTAGAGGAGCTGAGACAGAGATAGATAGGTGGCTTTGCAACCACGTTCCTGTAGAAGACACCACTGAGAATGAGGCGTCTCAGACCCTGGTGACTCACAATAGCAGGACTTCGCATCAGTCTCCACCCTCCAACATCAGAACCAGAACTAGGTATGAACCTTTAACACCTACAGACACCCACGAGCAAGGTCTGCATGGAGAAACTGCATTAGCAGCACGCAGTGGATACTGTGAAAAGAGACGACGTGTGCTCGTAGTGGGTGACTCTTGTAAAGGGTACTGAGGCATCCATCTGTCAAGGCAAGAGGGAGTCACGAGAGGTCAGCTGCCTTCTGGAAGCTAAGATCCAAGACATCGACCGAGAGGGTGCCACGACTTGTCAGAATCAGCATTATCCACTATGACTCAGGAATGATACTGCAAGCCAGGACCTGAGGTCAGTCAAGGAATACTATAAAGACCTGGGGGTGTGAGTGGAAAGTACTGGTGCCCAAGTCATCTTCTCCTCCATTTTACCAGAGGAAAAGGGGCAGCCAGAAACAGACAAATAATTCACATCAACTTCTGGCTGCGTAGCTGGTGCTGTCAGGAGGGTTTTGGCTTTTATGACAATGGGACAGTCTTTGATGACCATAACCTATTAGGAAGGAATGGAACCGTTCTGCCTAGAAGAGACAAGGGAACCTTTGGCTCTGGTTGGACAACTTGGTGAGGGGGGCTTTAAACTGAAGGACTCGGAGTCTGAAATGACAATGCTCGTGCTATCCCAATCCAGCTGGGGAATAAGCCAGGCCAACAAGGGCAGTGACAAACATTCCTCAGCTGCTTTCCAAGATGAGGGCCTGAAGGCAACCACCTCAAGGGTGCGCATGGCTATGGCGGACCCTCTTGCTCCACTCCAGGGAAACTTTCATGCTTGATTACATTTCTGAAATGCCTGTACACCAACGCAAGCAGCACGGGGAACAAACGGGAGGAACTAGAGATCTGGCGTGGTCACAGGGCCATGATCTCACTGCAATTACAGAGACACGGTGGAATAGCCTCATGACTGGAACGCTGTCATGGACAGCTCTGTATTTTTTAGGAAAGACAGGCAAGCAAGGCGAGGTGGTGGAATCGCTCTGTGTAAGAGAGCAATTGGAACGTATCGAGCTGTACCTAGGGTGGGGTTGAAGAACAAGTTGAGAGAGGCAGGCTAATATGGGTGACACTGTTGTGGGTGTTTACTACAGGCCACCTGATGAGGAAGAGGAAGCCGATGAGGCCTTCCACAGACAGCTGAAAGCAGCATTACAATCACAGGCTCTGGTTCCCATGGGGGACTTCAACCACTCTGGTACTTGCTGGAGCGGCCAGGCCGCCAGGCACGCACAGTCCAGTGCTCTTGCAGAGGACAGCTGAAAGCAGCATCACAATCACAGGCTCTGGTTCCCATGGGGGACTTCAACCACTCTGGTACTTGCTGGAGCGGCCAGGCCGCCAGGCACGCACAGTCCAGTGCTCTTGCAGAGCATTGTTCATAACTTTTTGACGCAGGGTGTAGAGGAGCCAATGAGGAAGTGTGCTGCTGGACCGTGTACTAACAAACAAAGGTCTGGTTGGGGATAGCCTTGGCTGCAGTGACCATGAGACGGTGGAGTTCAGGATCCCATGTGGAAGAAGCAGGGCAATGAGTAGGATTAAACCCCTGAACTTCAGAAGAACTAACTTTGATCTCTTCTAAGATCTGCTTGGAGGAACTCCATGGGTTAGGACTCTAGAAAGACTAAAAGGGGATCTTATCAATGCTTATCAATATCTAAAGCGTGGGTGTCAGGAGAATGGGGCCAGACTTCTCTCAGTGGTGTCCAGAGACAGGACAAAGGGCAACGGGCACAAACTGGAACACAGGAAGTTCCACCTGAACACAGGGAGAAATTTCTTTTCTTTGAGGGTGTCGGAGCACTGGAACAGGCTGCCCAGAGAGGCTGTGGAGTCTCCTGCTCTGGAGATACTCAAAACCTGCCTGGACACATTCCTGTGCAACCTGCTCTAGGTAAAACTCCTTTAGCAGGGAGGTTGGACTAGATGATCTCTAGAGGTCCCTTCCAACCCCTACCATCCTGTGATTCAAAACCTGCCTGGATGTGGCTCCTGTGCAACCTGCTCTAGAAGAGCCTTCCTTAGCAGGGATATTCTCCAGAGGTCTCTTCCAACCCTGTGATTCTGTGAAAAATTAAGTGATCAGAAACTTATATATTTCTGGAAGAAGACAAAAGAGGGGGAAAAAAAGGCTTATTCAGTTTTATACTTGCATGAGATAAAGATTTCCCCCTGCAGCTCCCCATGGAAGCAGCCAGAGAGTTTTCTAAGAATTCACAGTGACTCTTGGCTCACTGTCAAGTCTTCCAAGTTATTTTGGGCATCTGTCCAGATGAACAGATTGGCAATTTAATTGACAAATTAAATGATGATTGGAAGTTTAAATAACAAATGCAGGAGGGTACACCAGAAACAGTACTGACCACAGCACACTTTAATAAGGGGAAGGAAAAAAAAAAGACAATAAAGAAACGCTTTTTCCTTTTTCTTTTTTTAGAAGCACACAAAAACATACTGTAACCAAAATCCAAACCAGACTGAACTAAGCCTATCATTGCAATTTTTGCCTAAAATAAACTGAATCCCGCAGGACTGAATTTCTGAGCCTATTGATAGTTTGGCTTTTTAAGTTACTTTTTGGAAGAAAAAAGAATCTGTCTGTGCAAAAACATCCTGCAGACATAGCAACAGCTTTGTGTGTATGGGACAGTTATTATTAGAACACAGCAATGACTATTTAAAAAAAAAAAACATAAGCTTTCTGGAGGGTTTTTTTTTCTAATTACACTAAAAGCAAACACCAAAGTGGAAAGTTGTAGGATGCCAAAGTATAGATAAATCCTAAGAAAAAAAAAATCCAAGTAACTCCACAAAACTAAGATGAAGAATTGATCCGAAGATGCCACAGCAGTGGTCGAACACTGCTTTCCTATCCAGCAGATAATTGCAAGCCTGGACCCTGCCAAGAGGATGCACTTGGGCTAGCAGGGCAGACAGGCTAGCTTGGACTCAGCTGTTCTCTACAGACAATACGGCACACAATCCAGTAAAGAAGTGTCCCTAGAAGTCTCTCTAGTAGACAGGAAACATTTTGCTGAATCAGACAAGCAAATAGATGGCAAAGTTTCTTCCTTTGTCATTATCTCACAAGCTCTGCCCCAAGGAGGGACTTGTACTGAGGAAAGGCGGCCTTGAACACGTAACACCATTCTCTTCTAATCCAGTCAAGCCAGTCTTGCACTTGTCATTCCTGATCCTATGATTTATTAATTCATGTTCCCCTTGGGAGGTTAGGGGTTGGGTTTGGGGTTTGCTTCTTTTTAGTCACATCCCTCTCTCCCCGCCCCTGCCCCCCCTTTCTTCTATTGACTCCCTTTTCAGTTCTCTCAAACAAACTACGAGCTTTCACTCTGTGGTCTAACTACCGCTCTGCGTTGATAGACTCCTCTCTTATGGACCACGTTCATACTCTATATTCATAAACACAGACACAAAAAACCTCCAAGATGTACACACTCATACCAAAACCTATCAACAGGTAAGCAATCTGGACATTGCAAGACACCCTGATCTTGTTGGTTCCTCATACCCTGCTGCTCTGCACCCACACGTTTCTTCCTGGTTTACATATTCAGGCAGCTCCTGGCTGTGACAGAACTCGGGTAAAATGACAGTTATTGTGACTCAATCTTAATTAGCATAAAGTGACTACCAACTTTTAGAAAATACTACTTCTTTAATTCAACAGGCTGTTCGCTAATTTTTACATAATGAACTTTGCAAGAGACCATTACTGAACCAGAATTACAGCTCCTGGGATTTCACTTAGAGCAGGGCACCTGTGAAAGTACCTGCAATACTCTGCCCCAGTTCCGAGTCTGTCACTCCACCAAGGTCCACAGCAGCAGCTTCACACAATACTCATCCGATGACTCTTTTCATTTCAAAACATGAAAGCGAAACAACTTACCTTACTCCCCTGATAGAGGCAGCACTGAAGTTCCACTCGTGGATACCTTTCTGTAACACAGAAATAAATAGATGAACAAACAAAACATTCCTTTTTATGAATGAAGCACCTGTAGGCACATCTTCTAGACTGAAACTCAAGAGATGGAAAGAGAAATGGAACACTTGAATTACAACAGCTTGTTACCTTTTACCACTTATTTTTCAGGGCACATTTTTTTTTTTTACCCAAAACCAAAGCAATGTAAGTTCTAGCTAGAAGTTTTGGCTGCTTTGTTTCTTCACTGTTTACTCTGCAAACACAATATACTATTTCAGAAAGCAAGCATATCAGAAGGGCTGCCAGCACAGCTTGGTCTGGGTGCTGAATGTGGGGTCACATGTGACCCTGTGGAAAGTTGGGGGGGAAAAATTCTACCTCCGAGAATAACAAGAGCCTGCTCTGCACGCCCCATGCTCTAGGGTGTGGGAAGACCAAGCAGAGAGAGCTACAAGCAGGAAGTCTGATGATGGAGAGCAAAGTGGGCGATTCTTGAAAAGTTGGAGGAATTACTCATGGAAGGAGCAAATTTGAAGGCCAAGGGTCCAAAGAAACAGAAAGGAGACTATTTCCCTAGGAATCCAGAAGAGAGCAGTACCAAACCCCCCACAGGTTCTGGAGTAATAGACAAGGGCGGAAGAAGAAAGCCACCCTATGAAAAGAACAAAGGGCCAGGCCTCACATATTTCCAGATCTTTAAAATTTACATCTGCCAGATTCAGCA
>NW_010420206.1:16432-37939 GCF_000710305.1 Buceros rhinoceros silvestris
AGGACTGCGTTCTCTCTGTAGACAGTCCTACTGCTCTATGTTTATACTCTAATAAAACTTCACTGTAGCAAACAGAAGCCTTTTGTGTCTTCTAAAGAAAACATTCCCCTTTCAGGAAAAGGTGGAATGACACCTCAAAGTCCTGGCAACTTTGGGATCTCACCACAATGAGCAACATATCTGAAGAACCTGCGTGTTCTAGAGCTGAATTTCATTTGACTTTTTAGTGACCTGAGCAATTAAAAGGCACAGAGACACTTCTTGCTGAGAGGTAATTTATAGCCATAAATGGCATAGTGTCAAACATAAATGTAATCAAATGTATTCCAAAAGACAACATGAGAATATGTAGCTCATAAAACATTCTATGAAAGTGAAACATACACAAGTCAGTACAGACACACTGCAAAAACAGAAGGACACTGTGCAGGAAATAGAGGAAATTATTCTTCCCAGATATAACAGCTTTCTATAAGGCTTCCTACATGAGTTTTCTCCTCCTCTGTAATTCTTCCCTTCCTGCGCAAACCACGTTAAAGATTATGATGCTAATATAAAATGCCTAACACAATGTACCAAAACCCCAAGCAAGTATCTTTCTGGAAGCAGAAGCTTCACACTACTATAACTTCACATCATTATTACACTTATATTATAACTGTACCTCTTCAAAACGAAGAGGGGCGAAGGGTTTCTCCAGTGGGGTACAGGGACAGGAGACTAGCCTGATACTAAGAAAAGGTGGGATTGCATCTTGAAGTGAAGGTACTAAGTGCTGCTGGTATGAAGTGTGTGTGAAACTACAATTTGAGTTGCCTGGTTTTCTTGCATGAAGAAATATCAACAACTCAATCTGTCTGCTAACAAGCAATGTCTTTTATTCCTCCTTCCATACGTAAACTGTCACTTTCCAATTTTCCATGCCTGGAAACTCTCTTCAGAGTTTAGCTGTACTGGTCCAATTCCCACTATTGGGAATAATCCGAAAGCTAAGTAAGTTAAAATGTACAACCTGACAGGCAGAAATGTTCAAGAAGCACAAGAAGAAGCATTAAGTATTGTGTGTTTTACCTGTCATCTACATGCAACTAATCTCTCAGCGATTCACACAACTTTTATTTAGCACATGAACTTCTTAGGCAATGAAGTAATATAAAAGTTATGTCCCTTATGATCCTGCCAAGTTTTGGATGCGCTGGAATAAATATATCAGGTCTGCTAATCCAAATTCAGCATCTGTTCTCTGGTTAGGCAAAAAACCACCAACCACCCAAAACAAAACTCAAAATGGATTCAGAAGCCAACGTGAAACAGAGACGGGCTGTTCTATTTCAAACCTGCAGACAGCTCTGCTGCATTCCTCTAACCCCATGCGGAAAGGGCTGCTAAACTTAGGGAACTTCAAGGCAAAGGTAATGTGCATTCTACAAAATATAATGCTATCTGATTTTTACAGGTGTCTGCTTATCTTACACCTGGTATTAAAGACATGAATGTTAAGATGTGGTGCTAAAAAAGCACATGGAAAAGACACAGGCCACATTATTTGTCTTGGTATTGACTGTCATTTGCCCCTTTATCACAAAATTGCCGGCTGCAGGCTCCACTGACTTCCAGTTTGGATTTGAAATGGAAATTCAGTCTCTTTGTGCATGAAAGGAAGTTCATACACTTTGTAACTCACTATTCTTATTCTTAGAGGCCTGACTGCATTTTGGAAAACAAGTAGGACCATTAATTTATGAGCCAAAATGAACTGGAATCTGAAGCATAAGCTGGTAAAGCTCCGACAGACCTATGGTAGGTAGACTGAAGTTGGATAGTTGAAGAAGATTCCAAACCCAGGCATCTAACCTGCCCTTGCAGCAGGGATAGGTGTTCTTTGCTTGTTAATCAGACTCTAAAATACCTGGTTTAGGCCTAGTAAGGATCAAAGTAAGAGTCCGTCTGTACAGTGGGCTGACAGATAATAATTTCCTTCACAAAAATCTCTTATCAAAGACAAGTATTATACTGGTTATATTCAGCTGGAAAGGAAGCTGGTGTCTCTAAATTTTTATAGCCCCTTCTCTCCCTGTAAAGTTTCTGATGGATTCTAAAGACTTTGACCAACCTGTAACAGGAGACACTAATTGTAAACTACATACACAAAAAAAAGCCTACAAAACTCCCCAAAGTGTACATGTACAATTAGTTTCTAAACAGGCTAAATTCTGAATACAGAAACACTGACAATCACTGTTTACTGTAGTAAATTTTGGTTTCATCCAAGAATTGCATACATTTATTGTATCTATTATTCTCAGAGGCTAAGCCTACTTGGAAAAAAACCAGTCAGGATAAACCACAAATAAACAGAAATTCATTGGTTTAGACAAACATTTCAGTTTGTGCTCTAAATACCCTGCTCCAGCCACTGTCCATTTACATTTTCTCATGAACTCACAATAAAAATGTCAAGTAGTAAAGCCTCACATTCTGCATGCAAAAATGTTTCTCCTTTAAGAGAAAGCAGTACGAAGTACTTGTTCTTTCATACAAGTACAAAAGCTGAAGGATGGATTACTTGAAAAATAGGTTTGCACTGTTCTATCCCGCAGCAAACAAAATGCTGCCATGGAAGAACGAACAGTGCTAGTTCTGACAAATCACACCATCCCCAGTGCTGTGCCTTCAGCTGACTCAGCCTCCATCCACTCTTTATACACCACCCCCATACTCCCGTCCACCACCTCTGAGGTTCTATGAAGTCCTCCCTGTCTTCACTCTTACTAACATTTTGCTTCATAAGCATCCCAGAATGCAACAACTACTCTAGGTTTTCCTCTCCCTTTGCATCTCCAGATTGTCTGAGCTCCTTTCCAAGCACATCTGGCTGTCTCACACCTTGTCATAAGGACTTCTCAGCCTTTTCAATTTCTAGACTTTCTGAGCATCTATCTGTCCTCCTGCAAAACACTTCTTTGGCTTTTGATTGATATCGCTCTTACTTGAAGACACCAGCTCTATTACTTCCGTATAAGTACCACAGTTGACAAGGAATACTGCAAGTACAGGAAGAATATAGTTCTGTTTGTCTAAGTAATTTTGTCCCACATTATTTGTATGATGACAGCTTATTGTAACTTACTTATAAAATCCTAAGCAACAGACCTGTTGTTATGATACACTGGTTTAAAACAACCCAAAAGAAGATGCAAGTTATTTTAAAAAAATGGAGATGAAAGATCCATTGAACAAACTTAAAGAAAAAAAAATTAAGAATGTCATATTGGAAAAAAAAAAAAGCATGGTAACATATGTCCACAGCCTCTTTCTGTGAGTTAATAAAACACTTTTCTTTGCAGAATCCATCATTAGATGCAATTGTTCACACATTATATGACTTACATACCATGCATACTTTCAAACTGTGAGAAAATTTAAAATTAAAACAACATCATGGAATACCTTGTCATCAGGCAGCACATGCCAGATAGATACAGTCTTCTCCTCAGCTTCACTGTTGATGGAGAGGTATGAAGGCTGATAGATTTTTGTTGGTTCTAATATTAAAACCTTGTAGAAATAGTAATTTAAGAGTTAGTACAAAATACACAGTTAAAACTACTTCTGCAGTCACACCACAGCAGGAAAAACAGGGGAAACAGAATGAAAAGTAAAATTTTAGGTACTGGGCTAGTTTAGTATGGCTGAGAGTAACTTAAGATTTAAAAAAGCAAGCCAATTTTAATTGAGTTTTTTAATATAAGCCTATTATGTCTCAGTTAGTAGTACATACCATAATTTTTCCAAATTATTTCTCTGAACGCTATCTGATTTTGAAATGTTTTTGTCACAATTCATTCTTTTGCAATACCTTCCAAGAATGTCCAGTTCCCACGTGGACAGGATTCATGGTATACCTTTACCACGTTTTGGAAAAAGTGCATCTCGGCACATCAGAAAAAACACATCACCTAGAGCCACACTGAATTGCCTTCGATTTAGACCACTGTGAACTGCAGCTACCAGATCAAATGATTTTCTCAAAGGCAGCAAGGACGACTGCAAGAGGCTGAGAGCTAAAAATGACAGATAATTTCCTGGAATAAGTGAAATAAAAACTAGAACCATCACATAAAGAGATAGGAGGCAAAGCAGCAAGATTTAGTCTAACATAAACACACAGTAAATGAAGCAGCCACTCTGCCACTTCAACGACGTTCTGCCAGAATTACTTGCAGATCTTTTCAGCTTCCAGCATGCTTTAAAGAAAAAAGTCAACCAAGTCTGGCTATTTGAAGAGGGGTGGTTTCTCATTAGAAGTATTTATTTTAGATTTTCAGTGGTTAAAATCTGATGTCTAAAATGCAATATCTATATTGCCTGCGTTGAAGGTATTCTCATTCTTCAGAATATAAAGTATTGTTATTAATTCAAGAAAGAGCTACTCTCTTCCACCGCAGTATGCATAGGAAGATTTCTAGGCCCCAGTGTTTAGTTGAAAACATTTATAAAATAGGACTAAGTTAAAGATGGTTAGCAAACTGATAACCTCTTTCCTTTCTTCCCTCTCCCATAAAAGCTCCAAGCAAACATCATCTTCAAAATATCCAAGATACAGAATTTCTCATTCGAAAAAATGCTTGACTGGGGCAACTTGGTCTACATCTATTTTTAAAAAAATACATAAACACCTAAGCAGGAAGTCTTGGGAAGGGCCATAGCTTGGCGTCAAATCTAAGCCGTGTCACTTCCTACAGAATCGATGAGTGCGCAGATACACTGGAGGAAGTGTAGGGACAAATTTTGAAATGTACCTAGTCATTTAACTCTATGACCAGGGAGGTTTCAGATGGGTCACTTGGCATCTCCAGACACTTAGCATTTCTGGTTTAGACCACTTTGCAAATCGGGGTCTATTTCCTATAGCAAGTTACCCACATGCTTTGAGAACAATTCACAATCAGCAAAAAAATTCTTGTAGAATCAATTACTTGCAAGACTCTGGGAGAAGGAATTGAAAACAAGTTACTAATATAGTATCATTTTCCTCCTGAATAGGCACAAACAGAATTTTAGTATTATAACAGAGTGTGCGTATGTCCACCTGCAACACCAGAACAGTTTCCTTTACAACACAATCAAAACTCTGCAGTCCCTGGGTTTATCTTTTGGTTCACGCTATCGCAATGATCAGCTTTGGTTTGTCTCTTAATAAAAATCCAAACCATTTGACTTGGACAGTTTTATAAGTCAGAGCCCATTTTAAGTGTTTAATCGTGCTATTTTATCACCAAAAAAATCTAAAAAGAACATAGCCTCGTCTTTGACAAAAACCAGAGGATTCGAAATATCTTTTGCTTCCCTGCAAAACTTGATGCCCATTCTCCTTGGAAAAGGAGAACCAGACTCCCTAGAGAGTCTCATGTTGCTTTCACTTTACTGCCTCAAGCTGTTGCTGTTCAACCCTTGAGCCTTCTTTATGGTTTATTATCCCATCTACCGGCAGAAGCCAAAAGAACTGCACAAAACAAGTGGTCTGCACTTCAAGTATCTGGGAGGCAATAGCATCCGCTATTTAAAAAAAAAAGCTGTTTGGTAACGGTTAGCTAAAAGGTATACCCGAGGCATTCTTTCCCGTACATACACAGTTACCATGTACAGGGAACAGAGATCTTTTTACAGTCTACTTTTGGGACATTGCACAACACCAGGGTATCTAAAAAAATTTTCAACAAAATGCTTATGGAAGAAACCATAGAAGTATACATATAAATGTATAGTGCAATCTTGTTGAAATACATTTTCTAGTGGCTGGAACAATATAAAATTAGCTTGGGCTAATTTTAACTTCTAACAGAGCACAGGCTTAATTGGCAGTAAGGTATGTAAAGCCTGCTGAGCTAGAGACTGAAATCAAGTATCTTTTCTTCAAAGCATAATATGGTTAATGGAGTATCACCTAGAACACACTGCAAAGGTTTGCTTTAGAAGTACAACCCATTGGTAGCAAGCATTAAATAGCAAAGTTCTGTTTTAACTTCTTTCCTCAGTACTTTCGTATGGAACACACTGCCCAATTCCATTGTAGCTACGTGCAATCAATTAAAACCAATCTAATATGCAGGCCAAACACATTTCTTCTGGACAAGAGGTTTATTGTCTGTCAGCGTAAATACAAGCAGTGTTTTCTGTTCGTTTCCTTCATGTCACAATTTAAAAAATAGAAAACCGAAAAACCACAACACCCCGCCCCTGCAACCAACCACTTACTGGAAATCGAACTACAGACACATCTGTCTTTGTAGCTTCAACAAGGAAGTCCATCCAGAAGTCCACAAGTTCCTGTTTGGCTGTATGTTGTTCTGGAGTCAGTTTCTTAAAATGCTGATATATCAAAATAGTCTCTACAATAGACTGCAGGTACCTGTGGGCATCCAAGCACACACAGGCAGTAAATTTAACACCATTTGTAAATAGTAATATCTCTACCTTTAATCCCAACTGACGCACCCACCGCTGCAACACCAAGACAGCCAGTAAGATTTTGGATCTCTAGGATCCCTTTTAACAACAGCAATTCCCCATTTAGAACTGGAAATGTAGCTGCTGTATTAGTAACCTGGAACACTGGGAGTTCTGGGACACTCCTTCCTACATCCCATACGCTGTCTCCTATCCTAAAACATGAAAGCTTCATGAGTTAGATAGATGCTCTGCCTATAGACCAAACGGAGCCCATGTCACACTTATCTCAGTAGGGACCAACCTCACATAAAAACCCAGGTGAAAAGTCCACTGGTTAACTTTCTACACTGTTCTGTCTTCTGTGTTGATTCTACATCAGCAGTTGTTTAACACAGATTCCTAAAACATGACACTTCTGGAATTGATTATCCCGTAAAGATGACAACAGCTAAGCAGCCTCTTGGCATTGCTAGGGAAGAACAACAGCTCATCCCTCCTCTGCTGTTCTGCTGAGGCTGATTTATGGGGCTCCTTATAATATTGCTTTCTATTGGCATTTTTTAAGGAACAAAAACCTGTAAACATTATCTTATGCAACTTTTACGAATACTAAGGCAGTGAGATATACATACTTATAGAGGATTTACCACAGCTATCACTCTATCACAATTGGACTACGCATGAAAACTGTCTCCAGGCTTATGACAAGAAGGTATAATGTAAACTCAAGGGCCTTTGGGGAACAGTTCTGTAGCTGCACATTTTCCAATCATCCTTCTTAGACCATGGGGATATCTAGCTTAACATACTGTACATACTCCGCTTTGCACCAAGTGGGGTCTGCTGAACAGCAGGCAGCAGACTGGGAAGGAAATGCTCACAGGAGAAATCCTTCCTGAAGCACAAGTGAGCACGCTGTATTTTCAGAGTTTAATCCACAGACTTAAACCCCAAAGGCACTGGTACATAAAATCCTGACAACCAAGCATTCATAAACTCCAGAAAACTCTGCCAGGAGACTTGCAGAAAGGGCTATCCAGCTTCTCGGTAAAACATGCACATAATAAAATTGGAAAACATTGCAGATAAATACAGTGTAAACAAGATTTATTAAACATTTGGTCAGAAAATCAAGAGTTCTTAATTTTGACAGTTCCCTACATTATGTCTATACAGAAATTCAGCATTTCCATATTTTAGCACACATACATACATTCCTCTCCGACCAACTTTTGGAGACACTTTCTAGCCTCTATGAAAAGACAAAAATAAACAGGCTGTGACACACACTCTTTCGACTGCCAGAGCAGTAACATTTTTTAGTCAGAAAGGATTCATCTTCTCCCCGGCTAACAGGATCCCAGTCCTTGACCAGTAGGTGGCTGGTCCTTCCTTGCTGCCTATATCCAAAGCAGGAGAGGTGCCGGGAGGCTGCTGTCAGAGCCCGTATCTCTTTGCATTTACTTAACAGATGTGGAGTCTACAGGGTTGTCCTTAACCCTAGATTTACAACCTGTTGGATGGACTTCAATCTGCATTCTTCTCAATCGTAACAAGACACAGTTTGCACCATACAGCCCATTTGTGTTCAAGTTCCTAAAACAGCTGGTTTGTGCAATAATACTCACAGTATTCCAAGGTATATCCATGCCTCTCTAGCTAAGCTGCCTGCATTCCCAAAATCTTTCAGGCAATTACGGCTAAACCCACAAGGTAATGGTTGAAGTATGGTGCCCACAAGCAATATCTCCTTTCTCCCTTGCCTTCAGAAGAGCCTGGAGCCAATGGTAAATCTGCCCTTCTCATACATCAAATCTATTCCTGAATAGGGGCCAAAGGCGGAAGAGTCCTTTATCTGGGTAGAAGCGCAGTGAACAATACACAGACAGCAAAATTTGTTTAAAACCCAGCTAAATACGATGCTGAATGTGAAAGCTGAAGGAGTCCAATGTTTTAAGATATGGCAACATACATGATCTTGTTTATCACCTTACCATGCTGGTGCCTTTAGTTTAAACAGCTTTTCTGAAGCCTGGATCACTCTTATGTGGTCATTAGCCAACACACTGGCCCCCAAGAAAGATCCCACTTCCCAATAGCTCTGCAGTTTCTCCAAGCTCCCCTTTTTACCAAGTAGGCTGCTGATCTTTACTCCTGTAGCAAAAAGAATAATAGGTCACATGAATGTATTAATTCAGTTTTAAAAATAACCATTTCCCTGATTTCAAATCTGTTAATCACTTAGATTACTGTAGCCTCTCCAGTTCAACGAAGTAAGATGGAAATCATACTTACCAGTTAATGTTACATGCTTTCCAAACACCCTAAGCCGCAGCAGATTTTTTTTTTCCCCTCCCCCTCTTCCTAAAGTCTTCTCAAGAAAGGAACTTTAAGACATCACTGTCAGGACAAGGCCACAGTCAGATTACCTATGTTCTTGCATGGACCTCATCTGTAAAGGTAAATTGGGGCCTTAGGCTACACAACACAGCTGTAAAAACTTAACAGATGCTGAATAAGGCACCTATTATGTTTTTTTCTGCTTTGTTTTTTTGTTTGGTTGGTTGGTTTTGACTTACAAGCCCCAAGCCCCAAACTTACCTTTATAGACAAGGTCCCATGCAGAAGGAACAGTTGATCCACTGGGCTTCTTCCAGCAGTGATGTTCTGTTAATTGCCGCAAGTCCTACCCCAATGAAAGACATCTATTAATATTCAAAAGTCCCTCAGCAACTCAAGACTATGGAAAGCCTCAGGTTTTATTTTGACTTGCTAAGTTTTCCGAGAACTACAAGTTTCCCAATGGCCTTCAGGATCATTTTTAGTTAATATTATATCTAACATGGGCTATGCTCGCCATCCCCCCCAAATAAAACAATTTGCAGCTTACAGGACAAGCCTCTTCACCACCACAGTCTTTTATTCACTTCTCCCACACTACTCCACTATGACAGTTTCCCTCCCACATCACCTTCCATCACCCTTGATATTAAGGCTCAGTATTCACAACAAATTTCAATGCAACTGTTTATCTACATTTTTCTCTAACCTTCCTTAAGTAGTTAGCAGACAAAACTTCACGCTCGAAGCAGCAATAAATCTTATCAAAATGGGTATCATTACATTAGCTACATTTCAGTCCACAAAATTCATCTTGTTTTCTCACATTCCCATTTTCATGTTACCAACATCTGAAATAATTTTTTTAAAACGTGAAATTGTATCCAAGTGGTTTACAGCGTATTTCACAGCTATATTTCACGCTTTGTGTTCTCTTGCTTCCAAGAAATTGTCATGCTTAAGTAACATACAGAACAAAATAATACTTAAAACATATAATATAACAACATTATTTGTTTGCTTCTTAGGAAAGAGGTTTAGTCATCCCCAAAGAGATAAAAACGCAGCAGATTTTACAAAATATCTCGGATCTACCCAAGAGACGATGCAATGTACACTACCTCCATCAACTCCACCACGTACAGTGGTGACTACCTCTGTGTATATCAGGTCTGCAAGGTTTTAAGCCAGGGTGCTATGTATGTGCACACTGTCAGGGGACCACCGGAGGAAGCACACCTACACTTGCTGGTGTAGGACAGGAAGGGGGAATTTGCGTTGAATGTGTTCACCTTCAGTTGGGTTCTAGAAAACAAAACCTACATGCTATCCACACCACCCAATAAATGGAAAACATTGATCTCCCAGAGGATCCTACAGTAACGCTACTCAGCAACACCCTCAAAGGCTGAAGGGCTCTGAAGGCTAGAATGTCTAAAACATCTGCATGCACATGACAGCAACATACAAGAGCAGATGGATACCTATCAACTTCCTCAGGCTTTGAATGCGACCTTATCCCAAGGGAAGTCAGGAATTGCCATCACAGGGATACATTAACCATTTCAGACGGGTATACCTTTGCTGGGAGGAAGGGGAAAGCGAGCAATGTAGCTGCACGGGGGGTCTTTGCTGACTACTGGGTGATTACACCCACAGTTGCGGTGTCCACTGACAAGCTATCACAAGCTTTTATCACAACCACTGCTCTCTGGTTCCACAGGCTCACTTACAATATTCCGCTACGCTTCACTGCACCTGCAGGAACCCAGCCATCACAACCCTCCCGTGCTCCAGACACGGAAACAGAGCCAAAACAAGCTACAAGTGCGTGGTTTTGATGCGAAGTACAACTCACGTGGGGCAGGACCAGGATTACAGCACGGGAGGGAGAACTGTTCATTAGGAGGGTAAGACTGGTGATAGCAAGAATTTTGATCCCAGCTCATGAAATAATGGAGAGCTATAGGAAGCTGGTGGGGAAAAGGATGGATGTGTAGCAGCAATGATATCCGAAGACACCAAGTTTGGGAATCGTTACTGTTATGTAGCCTGTGAAGCGGGTCCTGTTCCCTTAAAGAAGACAACACCAGCCTCTCATCAAAATCTTCCAAGAAAGACAAGGTACCCAGTGCTAAAACACAACTGAGCTTGCTGACCTTCCTCTACAAAATGAAAGGCAAGTGGGAAAAATGCAGTTGCTGTGTGAAGACACCAGCAATAGGTTTAAAAGACTTTAGTTCATAGAAGTGGATTTTTGTTCTGTTTTGCTTTATTTTCAAGTGAGCTTGGTCTTTTTTGGGAGAGTGGAGAAACAAAAAACTATGCAAAGTGAATGACGTAATGAATTTCACTCTGAGTTTGTGGTCTCCTTGTATAATTTCTCTAGTTTATTTTTTTTCCACAATCTTTAAAAGTTTTTTGAGAGTATAAGAAAAATCCAGGCACAGGCAAGACATTCCTTCCTTCCATGATAAACTTGGCATCCACCGGGGGAGAAGAGAAACCAGCAGCTGAATTCCAGTATATTTTACCAAAAATATTTTGCCTTAAAAATAAGTCAGCCAAAACAGAGGAACCATTAATGCCAGAAAAATCATTGTTTTTATAATGCCAAGAAAATACCCACATTTTGTGAAGAAAATAAGATTATAAATGCTGCAGGTAGGCACCAAACTGAAAGCACTGCCAGGCAAACCTAACTACTGTACACACATACCTAAACAAGAGGTGACATTAAAAGAATGACATACATGTAAGAGATTCTTGGGACAGAGGAAAAAAAAATCAAAACATTTTCCCTCACAACCTATGTGGTTTTGCTTATTTTTGTTTAAAACATTAACTTTAGCCCAAGACAAAGAAAATACTAAATTATCCTCAGAATGTATCACAACTCAAGGCAGCTGACACACCTCAGTGTACGAAGGCAAACGCAAGGTCTTGCACCTGGGAAAATACAGTCCAGGAGGCACAGGCTGTGATCTACCTGGTAGGGTTGCAGCTCTGTGCAAAGGGACCTGGGGGTCCTGGTGGACAAGCCTGGTATGAGCAAACAGGGTGCTGCTGCGGCAAAGAAAGCCAACAGGATGCTGGGCTGCACCAACAAAGGCATCACCAGCAGAGACAGAGAAGTCATTATCCCAGTGTACTCAGCACTTGTCAGGCCACACCCGGAATAGTGTGCTCAGTTTCGGTCCCCGCCATACAAAAAAAGATGTGGACAGGCTGGAGAGGGTCCAGAGAATGGCTACAAAGATTATCAAAGGCCTAAGAAGCTGCCACATGAAGAAGGGCTGAGAGAACTGGGTTTGTTCAGCCTTGAGAAAAGAAGGCTTAGAGGAGAACTTATCATCGTGTTCTAGTATTTAAAGGTGGCTACAGAGAAGATGGAGACTCCATTTTTACAAGGAGTCACATAGAAAAGACGACGGGTAACGCGTACAAGTTACTTCTGCCGAGATTCTGACTGGACACAAGAGGGAAATTTTTCACAATAAGAACAGTAACCACTGGAAAAAATCTCCCCAGGGAAGTGGTGGATTCCCCAACACTGGACACTTTCAAGATTTGGCAGGACAGGGTGCTGGCCATCTTGTCTAGACTGTGCTTTTGCCAAGAAAGGTTGGACCAGATGATTGCTGTCCCTTCCAACCTGGAATTCTATGATTCTGTGAACAGTGACCACAGTCTTATCAACAAGAAATCAATGTCCAGTGACACACATAAGTCTATATTATATATGTATTTGAAAATCTGTTTCAAAATAGCTAAGACAGTCTGAGGTTTAAAATATTTTGACAATATTTCATATAACAAAATAAGAAGGACAGACACCCACAGAAAACAGAAGGGGCTGGTACCGCAAGGGTTTTCAAGTTGGTATATCAAGTAGACACCAAGTGAATGTTTACATAAGATAGAGGCACTTCAACAGCTCAAAAAGCCAAAAACCTTTCAAGGAGCTACTGGATATTTCTCCACTAAATCATTCATCAGCCATTGATGGAATCTTAAGTAATAAGGAACCTTAATTTCTGTAACATTCTCCATACAAACAACAGGGAAACCAACACTGGGCAAACTCACAAGAAGATGATACTAAACATCTGATCCCTACAAATAACACTCAGGTTTCATCAGTAGAATTAATCTGTCCAAATCTAGTTGGTCGTAGCCTGTGTGCAATTACAAGGTTCCTTTAAAATGGAAGGATTCAAATTGACCTATACAATACGTACAGCCCAGCTTTGTTAAACTATCTAATTTAAAATTGGGCCATCTGAGTAAGCATTTGCAAATGCTATGTAGAAAGGAAAACATTTATTTTTTTTACCTCCTACACTGTCACAAAAATTCAAATTTCAGTGTAGGAGATGCAAGTATTCTATTCGACACAGAAAACAAAATCTCTCCTACTTGCAGAAGGGCAAACAGTAGCTGGAGGAACTCTAGGTAGCCTAACACATCCAAATGAATACCTTAATTCACACCAGAGAATTTCAATTCCATTATCTCTGTGAAAGTAACCATCTCACTCTAACCTTCACACTCAAAAAACCTCTCTATCTAGAAAATCACTTCCAGACATACAGTGCACACTTAAACCAGAGCAGCGGCTGATTACAGATAACATTCTGTGTAGTAAAGAACACTTTTTCTCACTTGACAGCCTCCTCAGGAAACAACCGGATAAAAAAGACTTTACAGTAAGTCAAGAATTACTCAAATTCATGGAGAAGACGGCCAGTTGTAAAGGATATGTTACTACACATTACAACATCCAGCGCTTTCTCCCATACCTTCCCTAAAAGGATCTCTGATCTAATCTTGACTTTGCACTCTCCTGAAATCCAGAAAAACCACAAACAAAATAGACGCCTTAATTCTTCCTTCTTATGCGAGACATTTTTTACAATGAGGTTAAGGAGGCATTGGATCAGCCTGCCCAGCAAAGCTGTGAATGCCCCATCGCTGGAAGTGTTCAAGGTCAGGATAAGCAACCTGATCTAGTGAAAGATGTCCCGCCCATGGCAGGGAGGTTGGACAAGATGGTCTTTAAAATGTCCCTTCCAACCCAAACCACTCTGACTCTATGATTGTACAAATACAGACATTCAGGAAACCTCAAAGAAAGCACTGGAAGAAACGTTCTTCTCTCAAGCGCATCTTCCCCATCCTCAGGATGGACTTTTTGTCCATATTCCCTACAGTTCTACAGGGGGGTGTGTTTGTTTTAAAGAATGCTGGCTGGAACCAGATTCCCCTTTCAGCTGTTCCTGTTTCACACAAATGATGCCATTGCAAAGAGGAGCTGCCAGTTTTCACTAAGCTCTCGTAACCAGTTAAGAACCTGAAACTGGAACCTGGTCTTCACATCAGCGCTCACCAGCAGTTAGGTGGGATCAGTGGTGGAGGGGGAGTTCAACTGAAATATTCCCATGCTCACTATCAAAGCATTCATACACAGACCTCGGATTTTTCCCCGTGACAGTGGGTGATGTCTTACTTTCACTAGAATGCAATTTCACTGTGAATTTGCAAGCCATAATTACCAACTTTCCGCAGCTCGAAAGAAGTATCAAAGCAATGTCCAGCTGCCAGGAGGAGTACTGCATAATTAATTCCCGACTGTAATGTTGGCTCTGACTCAAACGCCTTCTTGAACCTAGAAAAAACAAACATACAAGTTTACTTTCTAAATTATGCAATCTAATAGGGACATAATTATACTTTTAAGTGCTTATCTTCTGTTTACACAGCAAGAATCCATGGAAGCAAAAATATTTTACTGTTTTCCACAAATGCTTTTTGGTTATTTTTAGGAATCTGTATTTATACATCCCACTCCAATTTCCTTTCCTCTCCCACAACAAGCGCAGACCCTACTCATCCATCCCAATAAAGTTACGGTCTCTTACTAGATTTCCAGTTTTCTCTGAGATTGAAGAAAAAAACCCCCAACACACTACCAGCTTGTCAAGAGACCTGTTTCACAGTTATATTTATTAATAGGCTCATTAATTTACTCTTAAATATATGAATTTTCACTGACTTGAAACCTTAGATTCTATTGTGGATCTGCTACAGTGACACAAGAGTATCAAAATGCATAAGCACAAAAGCAAGAGATACAAGAAACATACTTCGCATTTCTCCACAGTTTCAGCTACTCCCGATTTTACTCTTTATTGGGTGTCTCACTGACACTATCCTTAGGAGTCTATTCACATAAAAAAAAAGGAGTTCACCAGATTTTACTCTCCTCAAGAGGAATGTGCAAGCAAGAGGAGTGGCAGTGGTAATCACCTAGCCTAAATCTTGTCTTGAAAGAAGTTGAGTGGCTTCACCGAAACACAGCACACGCCATCCTCATGCCAGCAATGCAAACTGTGACACAGTTACAGCAGATCTACAGTGCTTTAGGCTTGTTCTACAGAGTAAGAACATGTTTGGTTGCATATATATACACACACACTCGTAATTCTGTAAGGAGGAGGCAAACAAGACTATCCTATGGGAGCTAAGGAGTACAAGAGATTCGGTCAACGCAGCTCCACTGCTGTAAAAGCAATGGAGAGGATGGGAAAAGGATGGGAAAAAAATAGTCAAAGAAATGAATTATATATTAAAAAAAATGAAGCAGGTTGTGGGATTAATAAATAAGGAAGGAAAGAAAAATAACCTATGCAAAACCAAAGAATTTGGCTTCCAGACCACGCTGTGACATGGAAGCAAAGCTAAGGCATTCTGATCCTAGCAGGACAAAAATACAGCTGGTTTTTAAGTTTGGGGGTTTTGTTATTTTGTTTGTTGTTTTTCCTGCTCTAATGATTCAGGACTTTGCATCCTTTAATATAAGCTCTGTTTTCCAAAGCTTCAACACAGGCTCATCTTCAATCTGCTACATACATTCTCTTTGTGGACTCCACAGCTGCCCACCTCCAAACAACTTAACCACTAAATTCATAAAAGTTTAATTCTCTAAAGGAAGCGTGATGAGCAGAGGAGACACAACAATTCTTTTCTTTGATCATCTCTTTCCTCTTGTACTGAGAGTTACAACAAAACAAGGAAGAAAGTACATATAAAGCATTTTCGCTCACTTAAAAAACCAAACCACAACAAAAAACCCCAAAAATGTCAACAAAAAAGGATGACACTCCCATTGATTCCAAGCATGTACAACTGGAAGAGACCCACTGGCCAGCATAATCTGTTTGGAGACATAGTGATGTTGGGAACTGCACTTCCTTACGTGTCCTAAAGATCTTTCATGCTGTAGTCCTCATGCATATCAGGAAAAGCAGAGAGGAAAGACAGACAGAAAAACAAAACACCTCAAAAACAAGTTCTAGAGACTCTGCATTTTCACTTTGTTTTGCCAAAAAATGCCTGATTTCTGGCAGGATTATGAAGATTTCTCTAGTTCTTGGACAGATACATACAAAAACTTGAAAATTTAAAGATAAAACAAGCATCTCCTCTGCGTACCTACAGGTGGGCACATTTGTGCTCTAAACAATGTTAATCATACAGGAAAAGGAGGCGGAGATGAGTTTAAGTTTGCAAAACAGTTCACTGCTTGCAGAAACATTGGTGAAACAGCTTGAAAAAAAAACCAAAACCTTTCTTAAGTATGTTACCACAGAGGCACCACCAGTGTTGCTGATGTGCTCAGTTCCAGCCAGTGACGAGTCCACGGTCACTGACTGGAGCTGGCTGTGTCTGACATAGGGCAGCTCCTTCTCCCCTCAGAGGCCACCCCTGCAGTCCCCTGCTGCCAGAACCTTTTCACCTATCCCCAGAAGACCAGAAGGGACATACTGCACATTATTACTCCTGGGTTCTGCCTTTTCTTTCCAAATTGCTTCCAAGTCTCCCTTCAAGCAGAAATTCATTCTCCTAGCCACGTTTATGTGCTACTCACACCAAGAAATACTAGTTCCTTGGATCTCCGCAGACTTATTTACCTCTCCTAAATTGTTAAAACCAAAAGAGTAATTTCATATTTGCTGTGATCCAGTGCTGACATTCTTAAACCTGCCTTATACCTACATAGCCTGGACAGCAAAGATTTGCAAACAATGAAATTAAAAAATAGCCTGTAATAATTAAATTTGACCAGATGAAAGTATTCATGGTTTCCTAAACCACTCACAAGTCACACAGAACTGATTTAAATTCAACTGCTGCAACTGAAATCATGCCTGACCATTCTGATAGCCTTCTCTGATGGCATGACTGGATGGATAGATGAGGGGAGGGTAGTGGATGTTGTCTACCTCAACTTCAGCAAGGCTTTTGACACCACCTCCCATAACATCCTCCCAGGGAAGATTAGGAAGAGTGGACAGCGCAGTGCACTGACAACTGGCTGACCATCAGAGCTCAGAGGGTTGTGGTCAGCAGCACAGTCGGCTGGAGGCCTGTAGCAGGCCTGCAGCTAGCAGTGTTCCCCAGGTGTTAGTACTGGGTCCAGTCCTGTTAAACACGCTCATCAGTGACCTGGGAGAGGGACAGAGTGTACTCTTAGCCCGTTTGGTAATGATACAAAACTGGGGGGAGTGGCTGACACATCGGCTGGAGGCCTGTAGCAGGCCTGCAGCTAGCAGTGTTCCCCAGGTGTTAGTACTGGGTCCAGTCCTGTTAAACACGCTCATCAGTGACCTGGGAGAGGGACAGAGTGTACTCTTAGCCCGTTTGGTAATGATACAAAACTGGGGGGAGTGGCTGACACACTAGAAGGCTGTGCTGCCATTCAGCGAGACCCGGACATGTGGAAGAGTTGGACAGAGGGGAACAAAATGAGGTTCAACAAGAGCAAGTGTAAGATCCTGCACATGCTCAGGAATAATCCCCTGCACCAGTAGAGGTTAGGGGTTGACCTGCTGGAAAGCAGCTCCACAGAGAACTTGGCAGTCCTGGTGGACAAGTTAAGCATCAACCAGCTGTGTGCTCTTGTGGCCAAGAAGGCCAATGGTAACCTGGGGTGCATTAAGAAAAGCATGACCAGCAAGTCAAGGGAGGTTCTCCTCCCCCTCTACTGTGCCTTAGGGAGGCCACATCTAGAGTGCTGTGTCCATTTCTGGGCTTCCCAGTTCAAGATAGAAAAAGGGACTACTGGAAAGAGTCCATAGAAGGTTACAAAGGCGATTGGGGGACTGGAGCATCTTCCATATGAGGAAAGTCTGAGAGCCAGGAGAAGAGAAGACTGAGAAGGGATCTTATCAGTATCTGAAGGGTGGGTGTCGGGAGGAAGAGGCCAGACTCTTTTCAGTGGTGCCCACCAACAAGACAAGGGGCAACGGGCACAAACTGGAACACAGGAAGTTCCATGTGAACATGAGGAGAAACTTCTTTACTTTGAGGGTGGCAGAGCACTGGAGCAAGCTGCCCAGAGAGTTTGTGTAGTCTCCTTCCCTGGAGGTACTCAACACCTGCCTGGATGCGGCTCCCATGCAACCTGCTCTAGGAGAACCTGCTTTAGCAGGGGGTTTGGACAAGATGATCTCTAGAGGTCCATTCTAACCCCTGACACTCTGTGATTCTGTAACTGCTGTACATTGTCATGCCCCAAATATCCTTGGAGGAACCCACATGCTGTCATAGAAGGGTGGTAAGGTTTAAAAGTCTGCCTGTAACGTAGAGGCTGGCTTAGCTGATGCCATCAAGACATTGAAAGCTAACATTTGAGAAAACGTTGCTGTGCAGACATTGAATTTAGGCAGGTAGCAGTGAAAGGATTTGAACAAAGACTTGATAGCTTTGATAAGTCTGATTTACACTGTCAGTGTGCAACAAGAAAGTGACAGTTAAGAATTAATCTTTCATCTCTTCTCTCCTATTTATATGAAAGATGTCTTTCACTCTGCTTTTTTACTGTCAAAAAAGCACACTGCCTGCCTCTTTTTTCCTTTTTTTAATAACCAAAGTACTGTGTCACCACTAGTTGTTGCAAAACTAATGCTTTGGTTCTGCTGCCAAATTCTCATTATCTTATGCAATTCACTGTACTTCTCCTACATCCTCATTTCTCTAAGACTGAGATAATAACCTCTATCTCAATGTAAATTAACACTACCATGGAGGCATTGTTCCTGCACACACCTTCCCCCACTTTGGCCTGCTGCAGCACTAGAGTAGCTCTGCTCCTTCTCAAGAGCCTTCCACTGAGCTGAGTCAACCCTGCAGCCACGTCAAGCCTGCTGTATGACTAACAGCAGAATTCATACCGATCTCCAGCATAAAGTACAAACCAAGAGCAACTGGCCCATCCAGTACACCTTCTGACCAAACTCCAGCTTCACTCAGAGATCTCCTTGCTCTCTGGCAGCAGGCGCATGGAGCAGTCTGCCTTGGGTCTTACTTCTCAGAGACTTCAGGGATTACTTAGGGACTGGCCCTTCAGCATCCTACCCTGCTGCAGGAGCTGCCAGTCTGCTGTCCTTTCCCAAACTGGTATGCCTGACTGCAATCCCTTCCCCTCAGCAAATGTATGAATATCCCGATTGCTAAAACACATCTATTAAACGTGTGTTTAGATGGCTCTACGAAATAGCCTAGAAGTACCTATCGCTATCATACACTCAATCATTCCTAGTTTGAAAATCTCAAAATTTCTCTGTTCATAAGGCACTATGAACGAGGAAAAAGCAAGATGTACAATAGCAAAAGTAACTTCTAGGTATTCCAGTTAGCCTGTTATGATGCCTAGTACCTGCACAAAGGAATACAGTTTTCTTTTTATACTAGCTCATGAGATTAGCAAAATGTTTGGTTTTTTTTAAAAAAAGAATCTCAAATGTTTGTTACGGGCTTTGCTTTAGAGGAAATAATTTTTTTCTGTTAGCTAAAATTACTAAGGGGAGGATGATGACAATATATTGCATTCCTGTTATTTCAACATCTTAAAAAAAATCCAGTAAGCATTGCAAAACTGCAAAACATGACCAGCAATTATAAACTGTACTTGTATTCTGAGGCCATAAATGATAAACAATTAAATCTTATCTTTTACCAAAGACAGTTCTCATTTGAAGTTTACTGAAAACAAGTGATAAACGACAAAGGGAGAAGAAAGCTTTCCATTCTAAGCATTTACTTCATCGGGCAGCTGATGGGCACAAGAGCAGAACTAGAATCACAAGAGCAGAGCAGAATATATAAACACATACTGTGTTTCCTCATCTGAATCATAATGGAGAAAAGCAGCTCATCCTGACAGAAGTCTAGGATGGCCTCCAGTGCCTCCATTTTTTAACCTATTCCACATAACAGCATTTTAGTGAATTTTAAAACCAATTAAAAACATTGTACTTGGCTCTAAAACTAAGATAAGAATTTGTCTCTCCTATTGAGTGCTTCTTTGACTATCAATGGTACTGCAGTCCACTGTAATATGCATATATTACATATATTACACATGATGATGGGGCTATAAAACTTCTGCCAGCATGAGTTTGGAACAGTCATATTGCTTGTGAGCAGGGAAGCCAAAGGCAACAAATTGGTACTGAGTTAAACCTCAGATATTAGCTAGCTAGGCTTAAAGGTGCTATCAGACTGCAGATAACGCCCATCGATTCACAGCTGATTACTGTCTGGCCCAGGTTCCTAACAACAACATAGTAAACAGGAGACTTCACATTTGGGAGAAAGGAGGACAATACACTCTGATGAGAGCTGCCTAAACTTCCACACTTCAACAACTTCACAGAACAAAACCTGTGAACAACGTAAAACTTTCGTTCTTAACAAATCCAGGAAGATTAGAAGATTTGGTGTATCCCTCAAGGATGCCAACTACTTGGAATGAAAAGCAGGTGAAATATATTCTTGTTTAAGGAATATTTTCCCAAAGCCAACCGAAAGGACATAGACCAGGAAAACAGTACTCACCAGAACGTCGATTTGTCCCTGCTTTCTGTATCTGTGAACCCAGATTCCAAAAACAAGTCCTTGTAAATTCGACCAACCAGGCAGTACATATCTGAAGCTACTTGGTCTTCCTGTTCCACCAGGGGAATCATAATTTCTAGAGCTTTCTGCCTGTCTCCAGGCAGATTTCTCCTATTGAAAAGTAAAAAAAAATTATTAAAAGCCAAATAAAGTTAACAAGAAATACTTTTTCATGACCATGAGTGAATATAAATGTATGACTTCTTCCATGTAAAACGGGCTGGTTTAGGAATACACATCTCCCCCTGCTTCTGCCTTTTTCTCCCCCCCTCATTCTTAACATCATGGGACGACCTTATAAAACTCCTCTAACGTTTTTCTCTGTCTCATGAAGCATCAGCAGCGAGACCCTCAAAAGTAATTCTTAGAAGAATTAGGTGTTACAAAATAGAAAGGTACGAGCCTAGTATTTCTGTCATAGTAATTCATGCTTTAAAGGAAAAAATAAGATTCCACCTTGTGGTAGTGATTTTTTTAAAACATACATTTTGAACGTGGAGCAAAATAACCAAAAAGCACAAACCCAACTGAATTCCCATGATGGTGAAGGTTAGGAAGAGAAGCCAATATGGGAGTATTAACAAAAGTACTTTGGACAAAGACATCCCATGATTAGACACTTCCTGGTGACTCACAGTTTGGACACATACAATCACTCAGTACCAAGAGTTTAGATTTTTTAACATATTTGTGTAATGAACAAACAAATGACTCCTTCCGCAGCAAAAACTATTCTTTGCTGGTTTGGGAAGA
>NW_010420206.1:38015-42941 GCF_000710305.1 Buceros rhinoceros silvestris
GAGCGTTAAATTCTTTTGGAGAAATCATTTGTAGTATTTGTGTGACTACAGTTTGAATTGGGTGGAATATGTAAAAGCGGTTTTGTGTCTGTCTTGCAAGCTTTGCACTGAAGAAGAAAAGGCCATCTCAGAAAGAAAAAAAAACCCAAAACAAAAAACACCATCACAAGCCACAGCCAACTTAAAGCAGATGCCACTTGATCAGAGGTTCAGTAATATTCAGTAATGTTTTTTTTCTCCCCCCCTACAAGAACATATCAAAGTTTTGATGCATCTGCACAGGCCATGTCAATGTCAAACCTGAGAAATCACAGCATGTGTACTCCAAGTGATATCTGAGCTCGTGAACTCTGAGCTCATGTATGCAGCTCCAGAAGGCAGTGATGTGGAAGAAAAGGTTTAAATCAAGCAGAATGTGTAACAGAGGACAAACGAGTACTTAACATGATAACAAAAATTAAGAAAACAGAGCAAAAGCACTTGTTTGAACAGACAGTATAAATGGCTTTCCTGAGCTAAAAAACAAATAGAGCATGCAAATCTACACGCTGGGCCAGCTTCTACTGATGTCTCAGTCTGATGAGGAGGACAAATGAAACCCAGTGCAGTCTATTCCCAACCTTCAGGCCAGTCAAATTTTAACAAATCAGGAAAAATCCCCTTAAACTACAGAGCTACAGTAGGCTCCCCAAGCTCTTCTAGAATAGAATAGCAAGGCTGGTGTACTCATTTGAGATGGTCAAGTGCTACCAATCCAGGCCTCAGGGAGAGAAATCAAGTGCTCCTGGCTGAGCAAGTAACAGTCTCCTTCAGGTCTGTGTTATTTAGCTCCCCTGTCAACTGATCACTTGCCCAGTTGTTGGAGCTTTGCTTCCTTTTGTTTTCTCAGGTCGACCACTCACATAAAGCTACAAGGGTAAGTCTCCAGGTTCTTTATGTTTTCCAGTTGACTTTCGTTACAGAAGGGCAATTTTCAGAATGCAGTTTCAGGTGGATATCTCTTCCACATCTTGTATCAACTGTTACTAATCCAGATCGAACCAATAGCCAGCTGAATTTATTGAGGCACAACAGTGTTTTGTGATATGAGTCATTTACACTTTGCTGGCCTCCTGCTCTGCTTACTCTTCCATCATCGATGCCCTCACACTTTCTTGATTTAGGTCAGACTAATCCTCACTAATTGAGCCGCCCCATCCTTCCGTACTAGTGACCTGGATTAAAAGCAAGAGGAAAAGTTTCTTCCACAGCAAACGTTCAGACCTGCAGAGTATTCCAGACCTGCCTTAGCTCAGGAAACATTCTCCCTATTCCCAATAAGGAGAAAGCTACAATAGGCCAAGTAATTCCTTTCTGGCAGTTTTGAGGGGTTTTTAGTGCCTCAGTGAACCAGCAAAGTTCTTTTTTCAAAGGTGACTTTGTTTTAGAAAATGACCTTGAAGTCTAGAAATCGAAAGTCTAGACGTAGACCTTGAAGTCTAAGTAACTTGTTAAAACTCCAACATATACCCAGTGACCTTTGTGAAGGACATGTAGAAGTGGCATGGATCATGCTGGATTATTCAATCTTCAAAGCTCCATAGATTTATGACAAAGCAGAAACAAAACCACCACAGTATTTATCCCTTCACATACTTGGTATGTAGGAACAAGAAAGCATCTGGACATTTTATCCAGACAAACAATGACAGATAACTTTTGTTTCAAAACCAGTTTTATACTTGCAACTAATTACTTGTGACATATTTTGACATCACTTTGACATGATATGCAGCTTTGAGGCTCCTCAGTGAACCTGAATTACAATATTCAAATCTGTGAGAAGCACAAAGACTTGTAGACATCTTCAACATCTGAGAATTTCAATGCCCACTGACACCTGATCTACACTTCTAAATGTCGACAGCAAAATGTTCACTGTGACAATAGCAAGGGAGCAGAAAACCTCTGTAAGTTCCTCTGAAAAATTCCTCTTTTAGTGCCTTGCCCAATTGCCTGTATCCTAGGAAAAAAAATCTAGGCTTGGTTCTCATTTAATCCTAGAAAGTAGTGAGTGCTGCCCCATGTGGCAGATTTTGAGCATGTTTTCAGAGAATATGAAAATCAGTTTATTATTATAATACAATAAAATGTTCAGATGGACATTTGATGGAATTTCTCCTCTTGTCTCCTAACACTACCAAAACTCAGTCTCACATGGGATGATGCCTAAGTTAGCACAAATGCTGCAGCGCTGCCACTCACACAGAAGTATTAAGCGTGTTTTATGGAGGTAAAATTCTGCTATGCATTTATTTGCTTTGATTCAGGTACTGAAAAGAAAAAATGATGCAGACCTATGGAAGAACAAATCAAACACTAAAGGAAAAGGAATGGAATTTGACAGGAAGAGAGAAAAAGAAAGCTTGGATTGATTGATCGCAAAGCTCTGAGTCCCCAAAGTCACCTCAGTGAAAACCCTAGACCTGCATCCGAAGATTCCAGTAGGGAACTTCATGCAGGATTACCAACCCCGTGTGAAGTGTGCAGCTCTGATTTACTGCTCCTCAGCAGAAGGAAGGGTAGATGCTTACCTGCTCAGTGCAAACGCATAATGAAGCCTCACATGGTGGTGGGAAGCCAAGTCAAAAGTAGGCAGTTTTTCTAAAGTCTTCACCAGTTTCACAATGGAGTCGTAATCCTTCCAAAAGAAGAGAATAATGAAGTGCTAGTTGGCTGTTAGACATGCCTTTATCAACTCCTCTTTGAACTAAGCACCTCTTATTTCATACTAAGCAATATTTTCAGTTAAAGTTTTATGGATTTCAGTTTCTTCAGTCTCAAACTGTAAATAGCCTGGCACTCATCAGAAATGTCAATATGCATGGTATTTGTATCAGAGAAACCCAGTGTGGTCTCCTGTACTGCTTCAACATGGACCTGTGGACATTTTAGTATGTTATTTCATGATTAAAGTTAGCTTCAGGGGCTGAGTGCATATCAGAGTTCATACTGTACAGACATTACCATGCTAACTGCATCTGAATTAAGGCACCCCAAAACTCTGAATTAGATACCAGCCGCAAAAAAAAAAACCCAAACAAACAACCCCACAACAACAAAATAAAAGAATCTTTCAATACCACAGTTTTTAAAGCATCTTAGTCCCTGGCATACTTAAAAAAAACCAAACAAAAACCCCAAACAAAACCCAAACCCTTAAAAATGTTGAAATTACGTATAACAAAGTAACCAGTTACTAGCACCATTCTGGAAGCTGAAATGTGCATGAACGTGTTACGTTTCCGTGAGAAATGTCACAAGCATGGTGACAAAGAACACACAGATGTATCAGTAGCAGAATACTACCAGCTACAGCCTGTAGCAGGACACACCACGGAGTATTCATCACAGAGTAATGCTGAGATGGAGAAGAATTGTGGTATGTTGTGTGCTTTTTAGGTGCTGTTATAAAATAACACCACTTTTCTCCTGGGTAAAGGCACACTATGAACAGCGTAGCAACAAAATATATAAAAAAGCATCGGTGAAGATACTATAAAGGATTTTCACTAGTGTCTATTTACATAGTTTGTAAGCAAATCAGTGCGAAATACACTAAAAGTTTCACTGAGAATGTAATTTAATTTACTATGTTTTAAGATGATCTTAGAGCACAAGATCCATACCTGGATGTCTCTGTACGACAGCAGCAAGTTTATTACAATGTCAGCAGACAAGACCTCAACGTTATCCACTCGCTGTCGAATCCTCGCCAGCTCTGCTGCAAGCTCTTTGCCCGTGTAGAGGGTGCGGGCCTTCCTGATGTCGTTCAGGATGGATTCCCGGAAATACTGGCTGGAGATGAACAACTTCACATCAGCAATTTGGGACAGGGCCCTCGCATTTGTCTTCCTGGCCCTGCAGCTCTCCCACAATGCATGTGTGGAACATTTATTGATAGAGCAGTGTCAATGGAGAGATTCAGTCGAGCTAAATTATTCAGTATCAATTTGTCTCCCCAGCAGGCAAAACATCACATCACCCTGAAGCAAGAGTCTGGCATTCATACTGCCGATAAGAGCACGCGAATTTTACGCGGTGGTACAAAAAACCCAGACAACTCACCTTGAACTGGCCTGTGCCACCTTCAGGAGCTGAATAAATCGATCCACCAGAGGCAGGCATATAGGTCCAAGCAGCGACTCGAGACTGGGCTGCATCAGTTCTGTTAGTCCCTTCATAAAACTGCTATCACAGCAGTACACCTTGTTGTGTGGAGTTATCATGTAAGGAACAAATATGTAGTTACCAGTGCACATCTGCAGGGGAAGAAAGTGCAGTATTTAGGGCAGTTATGGTATGACAATCCTAAGCAGAAAACAACCGCCTACACTGAGGAATTTCACCTGTTAAAAGTCAAAGAGAGATCTGCTGCTTGCTTCAGCAAGACTCAGATTTTAACTACGAAGCCCAGGATTAAAAAAAATACAGTTTTCATCTCTAATATGATAAACACCTGAAAGGTATTTCAGATTGCTAAACTGCTCGCTCTAAGATAAGCCTTTTTAGAAGCATCACGTCGACCTTAAAATAGTCATTGGCTCAACAGCGAAGTAAATCTGAGGGCACACCCAAGCCACCCTGAAGCGACAGAAGAAACCAAGTGAAGCTCTTTTCAAGGTAACTGATGTTTAGAAGACAGCAAGCACACTGCAATCTAGTACAGTTAAGCTTACAGATGTTGAAAATGTTAACACAAACTAAGGTGCCTCACAACAGAAAAACTACAGAAAACTAATCCTCACATGAGCTGCAGAACAACTCAAGTAGTTTAGCATTACGAAGACAAATTAAATGCCCTGTGAGGCAGCAAACGTTCCTGGCCAGTGGGACTTAAACCTATACATATTTCAGAATAATCACTTACGGAAGATCTTAGCAGTG
>NW_010420206.1:43019-56964 GCF_000710305.1 Buceros rhinoceros silvestris
GCTGAACCGGATTGATTTCTATATATCAATGTATGATCCATAATCCATCAAAAAACCCAAAATTCATTTAAATTTATCTTCCAGGAAAAGGAGGCAAGATGTCTGTTGTCTGGAGTACATGTTGAGTACAGATTTACGCACATAGAAAGCTTGCTGCATATTTGTGGTTCTGAAGCGTCTTAACTATGAGACAGCACACAGTGAAATCAGAAGGAGTTCTGCCAACCAGCTCTTGAAGCTCAGGCTCAGAAGTGGCCAGCAGCCCAGTAAGAAAAGCCTTCAGGAAGCAATTCTTGAGACCCATGATTTTGTACCCCTAAATTACTTCCAAGGGTTAATTGCTCTCTGATCAGCTGCTTCTGCTCTCCCAGAAGTCAATAAAGCAATGAGGACATCGCTTCAGGGAGCCCCTTAGCAATCTGAGCTCCAGGCATTGAGAGAGAAGCAACTGAATAGTTTTCAAATGCACAATACCAGCTGTATGCTTAAAAAATGCAGTTTAACATGCTTTATTAGATGTTAAAAACAGGAAGAATTGAGGTGCTCAAGTCTTATTGACTGTATGTATCAGTAAACATACATTTGTGTACAGATCAGAGATTGGCTATGAAGAGTATAGGAATTACTTTTTTTTTTTAATTACCTCTATTATACTATGGAAGTTTAAGGTCTTGCTATAAAGGCAATCTCACTCCCATGTCTGAGAGATACAGTGAAACTGTAGAATTTAAAAGTAATTGATGCAGGCATTTACATGAGGTCCACTGAGCTCAACCAATCCAGAACTTGGTTGGAGATTATTGCATATACAGACTTGCACAAGGATGAATTTAGACTTCCCTTAACAATGAGAAATTATTACAGCTGAATAGCTAAGACACATTTTTCTGTGCATGAATCTAGCAATTCCAAAGGAAACGTGAGAACTGGGAAGTGTATGACAACATTCGTAACAAGCAATTAAGTGATGCTGGAACCCGAACTGCTCATCTTTACAACGACGAACTGAATGGATACTTCTGCTCAAGAATATGCTAGCAGGTAAGGTGGTCACACACTTTCAAGGGTGAACGGATGAACCTTTGACCCTGCTAAACCCCAATAAGCCCCACAGTCAAAAGCAGAGTGGAGATTATGCATTTGCTGGAACTGGTTTCAGCCATTACAGGACAAGGGTGGGCAGTGACCGGCACAGGAGTCACTGTTAAGCATTGGCAGAGTATTCTCCAACTTTCCTTTTTTAAATAAAGGAGAAAAACTTTGCGAAGTCAGAGCCAAGAGAAAGGGTGAAGTCACTAGAGATATCCTGGGGCAAGCATTTTACTTCCTAATGTTTATTCAGTGCATCGAAAATAAATTCAAGACTGCTTGTAGGAAGACCTTTTATCTAACCTCTGGCTCACAGTTTCCAAAGCTCACATCTTAATTAAAAATCAGCTCTGAAAAAGACTGTTTCCAGCTTTTGAAATCCACAGAACCCAAAGTTTATCCTGGCATAATGGTCAGGCCACCTACAGAGACGGTGCTGGAGTCTTCATAAATAATCCTGCAAGCGGGAAGACTACTCTTCCTGCAGAGGCCGGGTGCCTGAGTCCACTAGTGAGCACAGCTCTCAAAAACTGATCTTGAGTGCACCTTCTGTAGAAACTAGGTATCTATCTCAGTGGAACAACAGAGCCAGCAAAAATCAGTTTACACGCATTTTTCCTGCTACCTGAGGGGGGAGAAAAGGTGGTTATACTATAGAGCCTGGTGTAGAAGAGACACAGACCCAACAGCCTTTGGAAGCAGTGGACAAGGAAGAACTTAACAGTAAAAGACACGAAAAACTTCTATGTGGGAAGAAAACAGAGGAAAATAAAATCAATTTACAGTTGTTCGGAGGGCCAGGGCCAGGGTTTTCAGGGAACTGTCTCAAGGTGGGATCTCACCTTGGTCTACGGTGGCAAGCAGTGTGGGAAAACAGTGGCCTTTCTCTCAGCCAGGGCGTTAATTTCTTTGTGAACTTAACCTAGATAGGTATGTTTTGTGGAGAGCTCTGTATCTCTGAAACCTCTCAAATTTGGCTGAAATTCATCACACAGACAAACAGGCAGATATAGAAAGAGGGTGGAGGGTGAAAATACAGCACAAGCTTTTAAGTTTCATTTCCTTAGGAAATACGCTTAAAAAAACCCTAAATCAAAACAAAAACCCAGAAAAAAACCACAGGCAGTAAAGTTAAGAAATACAACAAGTATCAACCTCAATTTCATTCCCCTAGCTAAAAAGTATATTAGACATTTAACAGCTAAACCTGACAAAGGGAGACATGCAGTAGCTCTTGTGACAAAGAAAAAAAAAGTTATATATTATTTACTAAAGGTGGTGGTGGAAGAAAGATAACAGTGACGGCAAGACTGCTCTTGTGTAATAAAGTCTATGATCTTCCACTGTGGAGAAACGTATTTTGTCACCATCACAAATTCTAACTACAAAGAGACCAACCCCAACTGCATATGAAGAATGACTGGGGTAGGAGCCTAGGAGGACCAGGCTGTGGAGGCAGCAGCTGAGGAGCTGCTCCAGCGTCAGACACTCTAAACTTTCTTCCCCAAAGCAGAGTGTGTGACTTGCTTTTCCTCATTCCCAGGCTATACAACCTCTGTCTCAGCCACTTCTCATTTTTCTCTGACAAAATATAAGCTACACTGACTAAAGTCAGGAAGGCTCAGGTGGTCTTTCCGACAGACACTTCCCATCTGCTCACACATTGCTTTACATTTTGATTTAGTGCATGTTATTCCACTTGGAAGTTTAAATATATTCCACTTAATCCTATTAAAATCTGCCCTGTAACACGCCATCTCAACTCTGATCTCACAAACTCTGATATTCTTTCCTAAGGCTAATTAACTTCACTCTATATTCTAGGTTTGCTAAGCACCCAAGACAAATGGATCCTTTGATCCATTCTTCTGACTCGCTGTACCATGTACAATGGAAGTAACAGAATCAAGCCATTCAAGAAAGATGGGCAGTTTTTGAAGCAACACCTTAAATCCAACTAAAACATTCTCAGTTATGTCACCCTTTAAAAATCTCAGTGGCATAAAGGGGCTTTGAAAGTGCTTCAACAACAGGTACTAAAAGTTTCACTTTCCAAACCTCTTTCTGTATAAATCCCTCACTATTTAAGGTTCAAGAGCTCAAATTACACTAATGAAAGTTACAAAGTGATTGCAGGTAACCCCAGTCGTAAGCTGACAGGCATTACTGAAAACATCAGCGGTTGGGACAGGCCACGTGTGCGCATACAGATAGTTACTATGGTTCAGCCTGATGTACAAGAACTCAAGATAATAGATAAGGCAAACTTGGCCTGAGCTCTGAGATCAGCTGAACTAGTTGTACCTAGGAGATACATGCGTATCTCTGAAGGCTCTGGGCCAGCACACTCAGTACCTGCCAACATCAGGCCACCTATCTGCGTTATAGCCCGTTTCACCAAATCAGTCACACTAACCAGAAGGCAGAAGTGCTGGTGGGAGCCAGCTACACATGCGTAAATGTTTACCACAAAGTCGTAAATATAATCATTCATTTTTGCAAATGTTTTAATTGGTTTTTATTTTTCTAATGTCCCTTCCTCACTTACTGTGCAAAATAAAACAATTCCAGAGTGTGAGTAGTTTGTTTAACATAGTCATAAGATTGTTTTAATAGCTCTGCTGTTAGAGAATTTAAGACCATACTGCTCCTAGCTAGACATACGAGTCACTGGAACATTAGGTTTTTCCTTCTTGTTTGATATCCCTTCTCAGCTCCTGAAAAAAAAAATTAATACAGTACCTATTTGTATTTAAGAGGTAATAAAAACATGTTACATAGATTTGAATGATCACAATAAGAATATAAAATTGCCCTTCTTTCAATATCCCCCTCTAACACAGAGCTGTTACCTGTAAAAGGGGCAGCCTTATGAGACTTTGATTTGGAGCCCAGGTCTTCTTAGGAAGATGACCACGGAATAAGGTAAATACTATTCTCTCCCCCCCACACACATCAGACGTAGTACTGAAGTTTTTTATCTGAAAGTTGTACAGGTTAAGAGGACACGGTGCTATACAAATGAGCATTTGAGTTCTGATTAGTTCTCGGATCTTGGATTTTACTTCAAAAGGAGGGAGAAAATCTGCAAAATCCCAGGGAATCAGTGGTGTGCAGTCCTCTTGAGTCCCTGAGGGTCTTCACTAACACTGCTTTGGTGGAAACATTTAACAGTCAAACATCCACAAAGAGAAGAAATCTGCCTTCAATTACAAGTGTCAAAGAAAATAAAAGGCCCCCAAACCAAAATCATGATGCTTTTACTCATGATGGGAGAATCTAGCAGAATCCCATCTACTTACCTAAGCTTCACGTCAGCAACCAATGTAGCGGTTTTTTTTTAAATAAATAAAGTCAGCTGAGGTAATAAAAATACCCAGTAACTCCCACAGTAGGAACTGTTCTTCCAGATGACTCTCCTCTAATTAAGATAAGCTTTTTTTGCATTTCTCCTACTAATTCTTTTGAGAAATATCTGCTCTTATTTCAATCCTTCTGATGAAATTTTTCTTAAAAGGTAATTCTCTGACTGCGCACAGTGTTACACGTAGCAGATGGCAAAATCCTAAACCAAGTTATTAAATCCACTCCCTCCATCCCCTAAACGCACAGTAAATCAACATGTGCTGATGTTTTAATGAATACAGGCTCAGTTGGGGTTTACTTCAAATCCCGCTCACATGAATGACAGCCTTACTACTGCTTTGAAAAGGAACATAAGCCTCACACCTCAAATAAACTGAGGCAAACAGACTGGCTCTACCTTACTTTTAAATACTTCCCATTTTCTTTGGGAATATATTCCTTCTTTAGGAATATATTCTTTCTTTACATGCCCAGCAATAACATTCTATTGCTGCATCCTAAATGCTTGTCAAAAAATCAGCTTACGCTCTTTTCATCATATTCACACAGGGAAAAAAATGTTCTAACTTTTTCCAAGGAAAGTATGTGCCAAATTAAAGAAAAGAATGAGCAAGAGACAGCGATGTGTCATAAATAACAATAAATACCACAGCAGTTGTCAATCAATAATTTGCTGAAAGTTACTACGTAGCATTTTTAAATCCTTGTATACTAAAAAAATGTCAGCGGACTAAGAAGTATAAAAAAATATTTCCCCCTATTTCCACAGTGAAAGAGACCAATAACTAAACATATCCTGTGGGATCTGCAGTCTTCTAGCAGTACCTGTTTGGAGGCACCAAGTTGCAGATGCCTCTGGCATACCTCATCCAGGGTCACTCATCCTCCCGCTCCCACTGTGGGAGCACTACACCGAACTGCCTCCCAAGCTACACCTTAAACAGGTGGCAGTTAGGAAGGGCTGTGGCAAACCAGTAGAAACTACAATCTTTGATCTCGCCAAGTATCAGAAAACACCAGTGAGAGTCCCCAGCCATACAACATTTCCCATTGCCTCCTGACAGCCATTTCAAACAGGCCAGCAGCCACACTGCAGTCGCGCACCCCGGGCAGCTCCCAAGGCTACCTATCACTCCAGCCTGGAGCAAACAAGCAGCCTGAAAGGTGAGCACTGTGTCGAGCTGTTGCTGCAGCTGGTTGCAAACCATATATAATGCACTCATACTAAAATTTCTCAGATTCAGCAAGAAGTGAAATTTCAAAAAAAAAAATTGATTAATTGGCATTTGGAACCTGACCTGCAGCTTCTCCTCAAAGTTGGTAAGATTCAAACAGGGGAGAATTAGGATGAAATAAGAACTGGTGAGCCAAAACAAACAAAGTACACCCATGAACTGTAACCTTTATACCAACATCTCCTTGTGACTGCAACTCCTTACTAGTAATTTCTAGAATGCCTCTGCTGCTTGGTTGACCTCAAAAATCAGATAACAGCAAAAACTAAACTTAACCTTTCAAATATCAAAGTAACTGCCTCCTGTCGAAGTACTGCTCCCTGTAAAAATGTATGGTTTTGGTATTACTGCGACATTTGGGAAAGGTCCAAATAAGTAGCTATAAAACCACATATAACAGGAAATGAGCCCACGTTATCTTGCATTGCTCTGCCCTGACAGGTTCCAGGCAGCTTATCCCAGCTATGCAACATTGCATTGACTGTTACTAGGAAGCGCAAAAATCCAGTCAGAACAAAGAACAAAACAGTTGGTAATGGATTTGGGTTTTTTTCTCCCCACTAGTTTCAGGGATACAAGGTTCAGGAAAAGCAGACAGAAGGCGTTTCAGTTAGACAGATATATATAGACACACACACACGTTTGTTTTGCAGCCTTTTTAATCCCCTGGTGCCAGGGATACCATTGTCCTGTTGCGGCTGATGTTTACGTGCTATTAAAAAATATGTTCTAGAACAGAAGGTCTAAACTCCTGGTTTATTCAGAGGTGAATTTCGTTTTTTCATATTTACAACCTCACATAAGCATTTGTATGACTCTTTGGGTAAGGGTGGGCATCACAGGCACAGCCTCTCAAGAACAGCAGCTTTGTCATACCCATTTACCCAAGAGTCTTACAATTTGTGGAGAAACATGATTTTCATGAAGCAGGAATTATTTTCAATAGTCAGTCATGTACCAACGCTGTGACAAGTCTACTTCCAGGTAACTTGACTGACAACACGCCAAAAAATGAGGAAAAAGGAGGAAAAAAAAAAAATCAGTTGCAGAGTTGCTAAGCCAGTTTCACTGACTTCCCTGTTCTTATCTCTGGGAAAATACTTCCTCCCAGAAAAGCTGTTATGTGGGTGTGCTTGAAAACATCTGAGACTCTCAAGGAACACATTCTTTTTGTGGCATACATTGAAACATTTCTACAAGTGAGAAATAACAGTTTCACAGCCACCTATCCAAATTTAAATGGAAACCAGAACCATCCTTTCTCCAACAGATGAAGGCCAAGTTATCACACCTCTCCTTGAGCGCCAAGGACTGCCCTTTAAAGACGGGACAAGGCGACCACATCTCCCCTCTATTCCGCTGTACCAGTTATCTCCTGCTGGTTTCCTACTAACAGAGCTTTTTCCCCCTATCCTCCTTCCAGTGACATTAGTCACCCGTCATCTTCCCCGGATCCTGGGCCACCAGAACAAAACCGCAACACAGTCGTTTAGAAGAAAGACCTTACTGTTCTCTTTCATTAGGCCCAACTGACCATTAACCCCACTTTCATTTGAGAAAGGCGAGAGATTTTTAGTCTAGCACATCATTTACAGCATTCTTTGAGTCTCTGAAAAGCACTATTTAGTTAAGAGTTATACAAAAAGTCTACATGGAACCCTCTTTGCTTTTTTTTTTTAATTTAAAAAATGTAACAAACTGCAGTTCTGAAGCCATCTTTAGAAATTATCAGCATCCTTTCCAAAGAATTACGTTTCATTCTGGCAGAAATCAGTACTTAATTCATGTATTTCACTATTAAATAAAGTCGGTCAAACCAGGAATATGAATACTGCAGTTTTTATGGCATTTTTAACACTGTGGGAAATAAAACCTGAGCATTTTCTAAAACTAAATACTTAGTATGCCCCTTATCTAAGTTTATTCTAATATATGGAGTTGAACAGCATACACATAGCACCTCAGGGTATCTGCACACCACTGACTAACCGCTGTAAAATTATATCTCAGCATATATGTCTACCAGTAAGTCCCAAAGCAAAGCCAAGAGCAACTCAACATGCCAGAAATATATCTGACATGACTGGCCCAGCACAAACCACACTGAGAAAGCAGCGTTCTCACAGTCACAGGTCTGCATCCCCTGAACTTGGGAGTGAAAGGGGAAGGGGGATTTGCAAGGCCAACCGCAGAAACCAGAAGGATGCCAAGGTGAAGAAACCTACAGTTTAATGACTGGCAGTCACAGACAGACTACTGGGATCTGCACTGCACTAGGACTAACAGGCTCCAGGACTCAACTTCCAGAAATACACACACACACTCTTTTCATAAATATATATATATTCACAGCTGTAGCTATGGGTTTCTAAAATAAGCATCAGCTTCCAAATAACTCTCCTTCTCAATAGAGTATTTTCTGAAAACACTAAAGAACATTGTACAGAAAAAGGCAACAGAAAAAACCTACAAGATGACAGATGTAAACGGTGCGTGACAACGCAACTTTACAGACAAGTAAAGACAGCAAGGAAACTACCACTGATAGGTGGAAGCCAGGTAAGAAGTGAGCCTCGTACCTAGCAACAAAGTGATATACACAGATTTGCTGATGATAGAATTTACAGAATTCTGCATCTAACTCTGTAAAATACAGTAGGAGAGTGTTAAATGATTCAAGCGGAAAACATAAGATAAACAACATTAAATGTAAAAGAAGTCTGGAATGCTTAAAATTCAACTGGAATCATACTTACATTATTCTTCTGGCAAATAATTTCCTGGAATAAAAAAGAAGAAAAAAAATAACGTGGGTAACACTGAACAACTACTAGGAAAGATACCTGATCAGTTTGACTTGTTCATGTTCACAAACACACAACAGGACAAGGCTGGTTGGCAGAAGTTTGCTGTGCCTGTCAGATCAATGCAAACCAAGTAGCGTCGGAGGAAAGACAAAACAACTATGGAACCAAGAATATACGTACATCTTACATATGCTCCTGCGTATATATAGTGTGTGCATCTCTATATACATGTATACACAGGCACACATGTACATACCCATCCCTATACAAAATCTCCTAGAGGGCTGCTGTCTCAAAGTTAACTATTAATACACATGCACTCGTATTTCAGAAGTTACAATATTTAAGTAACATTTTGCTGCCAGCAGAGGAAACTGTGAAGAATAGTAAAGTAGTATTTATATGAGGTTTTAAAATATTCTGAAACTGGTTTAAAATCACACTGCTCTGAAGTCTAAAGCAAAGAATGTACCTTCACATTTTAAAGGTAGCGTTTCAGAGAACAAGAACCCAGAGCACAGAGCTGATTCTCTCATTCTAATCTGGGTGGTACAGCCCAGTATGAACCACTTGAGGACAGTGATCTTGCTTTCAGGAAATTTGTCAGCAACTGATAACCCTGCCAGATTTATCAGACAGCTATGCTACACCTCTGCCACTGGAACCACTAAGCACCTTCACCTACACCACAGCATTAAAAACAAGCACAGTGTCAAACCAAGGCACCTCAGACTTTCCACGTTGTGTAAGTCAGGCTTCCATAAAAGTGTTGTTCTCTCTGTTGGGGGGACATGTTTCTCATACGACCATTGCCAGTTTTAGCAGTGTGGGACGTAAATATGTTTATATACATAAATATACAAACCTATACACGTACATATATGGAATCACAGAACGGTCTGGGGTGGAAGGGACCTTTAAAGAACACCTAGTTGAACCCCCTGGTATGAGCAGGGACATATTTTACTAGATCAGGTTGCTCAAAGCCTTGCCCACCCTGATCTGAATGATTATATAAAGGAGTATTCCACAAGCAGAAGTTTACCTACATTGCTTTGTACCCCAGTTAAATCATGGGCTGCAGTTTTTACTCCTTTTTCTCTTCTCTCATTTCCATGATCGTTTTCAGGTTTTGAATTCACCACCTTCTATGCAAGATTAAAATGGCACACACTCTCCTGCATTGCTCCTACTCTGTCTGGTAGCTTTAACAAATACAGGAACAAACACTGCCTCAGATGATGTGCAGGCACATCCACAAATCTTTTTTTAAGGCATGTATTTTACTAAGTAATACGGAAGGGATTTTGCTTTCTGAAGACCTTCCTGCAAACTATCAAAAGCAGAAACGTGGTCCCATCTCAAAGCTGAAGGAAGCTCAAGGGCACTGTATAGGTAGCAACTGGGACATCCAAGTCTCCCTGTGCAGAACTGGGCTTCCACTGACATGAGTGGGAATTCTGCATGTGACCTGTTTGCCAAGTCCAGCAAAACTAGTAAAACGTCCTCCCAAGCGCACAGGGAAGCCCGGTGCCTCACTCCAAGTGATTTTCAGTGGGAGTTGGGTATTTGGCTCCTCACCCAGTACAATGAAATTCTTCTCTGTTTATATTGTAGGTCATTGTACTTACATAATTGGAATCAAACCACAGATGGGTCTTTTGTCATCAGCACTTTTATTTTTCGGGGTTTTATCTGTATACTCCTTGTGTTGCAAAAAGGAAGGAAATAACTGGATTGCAATCAGACCAGTTGGCCAAGAAAATTTGGAGGGAAGAAACCAATTTACTCAAGGTACGTCCGCCCCAGTAGAGGGCCAAGCTACAAATAATGGCACAGAATAAAAAATACTGCACTAACTAGAAGCAGTGGAAGCAAACCCTTCATGGGAGGCGGCAGTGCCCAGATTGCAGACTGACTCACCAAGCTGCTTACTAAAATGCATCTTTTCAGCAATGCCTAAAATGGAAGTGCAATAGCATAGAACACCTCCCAGTCAGAGCCAGTGGATCTGAGGGAGGGGAAGAAACTGAAAAGGCTGCCATCCAAGTTGTCTGCCCTCCCCCATCCCCATGGAAGTTACTAAATCTTTAGTGGAGTTATAGCAGGAGGAAGCAAGTATCAGCTCCTTGGCTGACAGAATTCAGAGCCACATAAATCATCTTAAACCACCGTGTCTCCTTTAAACCAGCCTACCATACTGTGAACTGTGGCCCTGAGGATCAGGCACGGGTTTTGTTTCTACTAACTCTGCTGCGCTACTGGTACTCTCCAGCACAGCAATCTTGCAGGTACTTGATGTGAACAGCTATCACTCAGCAAGACATATCAGAAGCCACATGGGGCCCCATCACACTTGACCAGAAAACTGCTACTTCACACAGGAGTGAAAACTTAAGGATTATTTTGCTGTCCCCTACACACCACCATTCTCACCCAATGGATATTACTGTAACGATTTAACCCAAACACCAGTAATTCCCCTGAATTACAATGCCACATATTTTAACCGTTAATAATATAAAACCATTAATTTTTCATCTGAAATTTGACAAACTTCTGTTTCCATAATGCACCATTTAGCCCCTAGTGGTTTAGGCCCAGCCAGTAACTATGCACCACTCACCCCCCTATCCCCAGCCCCACAGTGGGACCGGGGGAGAATCAGGAGAAACTCCATGGGTTGAGATAAGGAAAGTTAAATAGAGCAATACAAAGAGAGAATAAGCAATAATAATAATAATGATGAAATCATATATAAACCAAGTGACGTACAACCCAACTGCCCACCACCCAGAACCCACCACTCACCCACCCACCCGGGCTGAACGCACTTTCCCCTGCCAGCTCCAGCCCTAGAGGCGGAGTGTGATGTCAGTATCGTACTGAATATCCCTGGGCTACTTTGGTTCCTCTCTCCTGCCTGTGTCCCCTCCCAGCTTCTGGTGAATCCAGGACACCTAGGTGTTTAACAGACTGGGACAGTGTCATCTAAATCTTTCTCTTGGGAAAACTAAACTGAGTTTTTCAGCATTTCACTGTGGCCACGTTTTCCAGGCCTCAGAATATTTTTGCTATTCTTTTGTGAACCACGGGTGGAATCTGTATCTCCTATGGAAAGAGGGAACCCATTTCAGAAGTTGGACCAACTAAGACTTCCCCCTAACACACCCCGTTTTTCCATTCAGAGCTACCTTCAGTGACTGCAGAGACTCCACATTAGTATCACAGTAGAGGATAATGTTGTTAGCCATGCTGAAACTCTCCCTGACTCCCAGGTGGTAGAACAGGGAAGGCTGACGGAAGGCATCACTCATCTCTACGACAGCGATATCTGCATGAAGAAATGAAAAATTGTCAATGTCACACATTTCTGACAGCCAAATACTTCTAACACCATGTCTCTTCACACAATTTGCTTTGGTAAGAAGACCCGATTTTAAGTAAGAAATAGGAGATCTAGAGGGATTTCCCCATTTTAGCTGTTACTTCTGAATATTGAATATAGTCAGCAGGATGTGGTTTTATTTTTTCTCTTTTCTTTCTTCCTTCCTTCCTCCCTGTTTTTTTTCTCTAAACGATACATTCACTTCCTCAGGTAAAAACATCACTAATCAAGGAAAGGCAAAAAGTTCATCCAGAGATTAAAATCTGTTTGGTTAATCTACATGTGATGATTGATGACCTTATGGGGGGAAAAAAGCAAAAAATACATTGAATGTGTATTTTCACCCTCTGTGTAAGTTGCAACAAAAATTCATGCAATGTATTTACTGCATAGATTCTCTATTAGAACTTTGGCAGAAGACAGTTGTAATTTGAAAAACAAAAAGCAAAGTTCCAGTATAAATTATCGCTCACATCTACTTTTGGTCATACAAAGAGACCAGAGAGATAAAAGGACAAGGTGCAGCAGAAGAGGAGAAAAGAGGGAGTGGATATGTAAAGCCATAGAAACCCCCATATAAGTAATCAACGTGCTGAGAATTCAGTTCACAATAAATTCTACCTGCATCAACAAAATTAAGCACATGCACAAATGCTTACTGAACAGGAAATGTAGCCCACAATTTCTCTTAAAACATGTATTTCACTTGCCCAGATTCACATCAGTGTAAAATAAGAGGCAAATATAAAGTGTCAGCAGAAATAGTAAAGGTTTCTGGTATAACAGGCAGCACATTTCCACTGCAAAAGGCTTGTGGGATCAAGAGAGCAAAACAAGAAAACTGACTCATCTCCACCTCTTTTTCAAACACCCTTCTGTCTCTTCATCCAATTTTTTTCTTTTCTTTCTCATTTTTTCTTTTCCCCAGACAAAAGAACTTCTGTTAAGAGCAGAACAAAACCAGCAGCCTGCTTTGCACTCTCTCCCTGCTTCCCCCTTCCTGTGGATGCTTTTATGACAGAACGACAGACAGCAAGCCAAGCTCTGTAGGCAGAGAGCTTATGTACCCTCAAGTTTCTCTACTCTAATAGATACCGTATGGGATTCTACCCCCAACCAGAACTTTTCACCTTGCCTGTTTACTTACCTCATCAAAACTGTGATGAAGATACTAAATAAAAGATGAGCCTTGTGGCCATGCTCTCAACTGTGAGGGCCATAAGGGTGTCTCTCCGACTTGCTGAAAAGCAACGTCTTTGAGACATCTACTCTTCAGTCATACTTTACTGTAATGGGCCTACGGGCTCAGAAATTATTAAAAAGCTGAAAAAAGGATGAACAGATGTTTGCCTATACAAGCTTAGGCTCTTCAAGAAACAAGATTTAAAAAAGAGGGGAGATAATATGGTATAAAAAAGGGAACTGTTTTTTCTCCTCAGAAATTTAATTATGTTTTCCCAAAGTTTCATAATTTGTACTCTAAGAATCTCCCTCTGTCCAGCTTCACATAAATATTTGCAGTGTGGATTCCATCAAATCCATTTACTTTACTGAAGTGAAAAAGGCAGTACATTGCTAAAACCATACAAACAGGGACCTTCATTAATTTTAGGAAGCTGAGACATCACAAAAGCCAAACATTGCAAGAATGACAACATTGCTACTATATTTTGTTTGGGTGAGATTAGGCTTGCTTCTTTCTTTATTTTCTTTAGGAAGTTGCCATAATACAAGCTCTATTTTTAACTACTCTTATTTATATAAATGTCTGAACTGTAAGTCTACGATACATTTCCATTACACCGAACAGGAGGAAAATCAGCATGATTTGTCATGACTTAAATCCCAAATCTTGCAAGACAACATGCTCTCATCGAGTTGTGAAACTAAGATTAAAGAGAAATATGAGTTAAAAAAGAAAAATAGAGTGATAGAACCTGATCAAAGACAGAATACAGAAAATACTTCAGAAATGCCGTTGAAATGGCAAGTTCCCAGGACCATGGAAAAAGAAAGAATAACTCTTTAGAAAAATATACATATATATATATATATATACA
>NW_010420207.1:0-364 GCF_000710305.1 Buceros rhinoceros silvestris
GGGATCTCGAATGAGGCTTTTAAGCAGCTCACGATAAAAATGCTATGTTCTCTGCTGCCTAAGTCATCTGCTGACATAGCTCATTATCTGCTCATAATCAGTACTGTTCTATTCATTACTGGCATGGCACGTGTTGCAAAGAGAGTGTGTTATTCTGCATGCGGACTTTTAGTGGGGTGGCCTCTACTTGGTTGGTTGGTAATGATGCCAGTGCATCTCGCATATTATATTATGGTGGTTGCCTGTAACTCCACTATCGAATGGATAATGAGGAATCACACCTCTCCACTCGACACTGGATCAATGGCAGAGTGAAACTGGAGGTTCTATGAATGGTACCATTTCTCTGTTGTCGATAACTCTT
>NW_010420207.1:620-950 GCF_000710305.1 Buceros rhinoceros silvestris
GGAGAGACAAAGTCCCGTGCAAAGTCCCCCACCAGGTCCCATGAGTCCCGCGCCGAGTCCCACACCGAGTCCGGCGCCAAGCCCTGTGCCAGGTCCTGCGCCAAGCCCTGTGCCGATTCCCGCGCCAGGTCCCACGCCAAGCCCTGTGCCAGGTCCCGCGCCAAGCCCTGTGCCGATTCCCGCGCCAAGTCCTGTGCCAGGTCCCGCGCCGATTCCTGTGCCGATTCCTGTGCCAGGTCCCGTGCCGATTCCTGTGCCAGGTCCTGTGCCAGGTCCTCTGCCTAGTTTCCCGCCAACTCACGCGCAGAGCTTCACGTAACATACTAACCG
>NW_010420207.1:1239-1448 GCF_000710305.1 Buceros rhinoceros silvestris
CCCGATGAGTTGATTCTGAGGTGGCTTTGTTGTTGGGACCAGGGAGGTGATAGCATCAACTTAACCGGTGGTGAGGCTAGGCAGTTAGGGAATATGGCCCTGGAAGGAGGCATAAATAATCAAATAGGGGAACCTGAGGGAAGACTCAGTATTTATAGGCGTTTTCTGGCAGCCGTATGCGGTAGATATCCTCATAGAGATGACCTCAT
>NW_010420208.1:0-482 GCF_000710305.1 Buceros rhinoceros silvestris
GCTTTGAACAGGTTGAACAGATGACATCCAGAGGTCCCATCCAACCTGAATCACTGTTATTCTCATCAATTTCAAGGACTTTTTAGCCTTTGCTTCCCTTTTATTTTTGTACATTTTCTGCAGATTTACAGTGGTATAAAATTAATGTAACAGAGTGAAGCATCGTCTTAAGGATCAGTTCCAAAGAACTGGTGAAGGTGCTATCTGTGCTATAAGGCACCACACCAACTCGGATTCCTAGAAGGAGTCATGCGTGTAGGTATCACTTAACCTGCATATGAATCTGCCTGAGACAACAGTATCATTCCTCCTGCATAAATACTTGCAGTTTTACACTAGGTGATTAGGACCGGGTTTGTGAAGGTAAAAGAAAAACCGAGAAGGGGAGGATGAAGGCTGAGGGATGAAGCAGTGCTATCACCACCTTTCCTTCCAGTGGCATTCACAGCAGAACAAATGAATTTGGAACAAAGGCAGTTTAT
>NW_010420208.1:545-4210 GCF_000710305.1 Buceros rhinoceros silvestris
GAGGGATGAAGCAGTGCTATCACCGCCTTTCCTTCCAGTGGCATTCACAGCAGAACAAATGAATTTGGAACAAAGGCAGTTTACTGAATGTTCTTCCGTATACTTTCCTTAAGTGAGATTGAAACCTCAGACATTACTTCTGTGAAATCTGAACTAATTACACATGCTTTGAATAAATATCTGATAATACCATTGCACCAGATTACTGTAATTGCAAAGAAAGAAGAAAATACATGTAAATGCAGTAAAACTGAACAAGCTTTCAATATGTGCACCTAATTTTCATATTCCTGGAATATGAAATTCCTCAAACCTTCCCAGAATACAGCAACCGCTATATCCGAGGTTATAACTAAATTGAAGGAATATTCTGCCAAGCAACTATTTTGAGAATTCAGTTAATCTAAATGAAAAACAAAACAAAACAAAACACCTCTAAACAGGCTTGTAAAGTACCTAAAATCGATTACCAGACATGTATCTAGGGGTAACTAGAATTTTGGTCATGTGAAACAACTACAGTGTCTCAAAAGTGCAATAGAGCGTTATTTACTTTTGCATAAATGTGAAAAATTTACTGAGTGATAAAGCACCTGTAACCTGGTTTTGCTGCATTTTGTGAGTAAAGTTCTCCGAATGTGGTTAGAACCGAGCAGTCTTTAAAAGTGAACTGAGAAATGTAAAAGCTTTTGATTCTTTTGCTCTGCTAGTTTTTCTCCAAGCCTTCAATCAAGTACTTCATAAATGTTTTGGAAAAGATGTTATACTGTCTGGGGAGCAAGCAATAAAAAGGCTAACTGAAAGCAAAATGTTTAAAGTAAAAGTCAATTTAGTGCAGATGCCTTAAAAGTGATATTTAAAATGAATGGGCTAACAATAAATATTTGAAAAGTACAGTTTGCAAAAAAACCCCAGCAGCCCCCATACTGAGCTCTCTAAGAAAAAAATTAATTGCAGAGATGTATTTGTGCATGACTGTTGGATATTCTTCTTATGATACGTTAAGTTTGTATGCTGTGGGTACTTTACTTGTTTCTCCGAAATTTCTGACTGACTCCTAAACACAGGAGAATTAGTTTCAGTGGAACAGGAAGAATGAAGTATTACTTTAAAGTTTTGTTGAGTTATCATGGGAGACTTCATTTGGCTCGGGTTCCTGTCTGAGGCACTGCTCTTGGCTTTATTTATCCTTCCAGCTAGTTCCACTAGGGCTGAATAGTATATTGCCTTTTCCTGTTAGTAATTGCTGCAGAACTAACTTCCTGCACCCTGAGAACAGGTTTCAGGAACATCCCTTCTAGGCTGAGTGGATATTTTCATGTGTAGTTATTTATGTGGGGAGGCATTCAAATTTGAAGCCCAAGTATCTTCCAGGGAAATAAGTCCCTACCATCACTTGTAATTATTTAAGGTCTTTTAATTATGTTGAGGTAAAGTAAGTGAAAGAAAATAATCTGCTTTCAGTCATAAAATCTGCCCCGTAAGCATTAAGTTAGTGAGTTTATTAGGTGGAAGACATAGGTTTCTGCTTGTGTTTATGGTCCCCAAAAGTTCAGATGATGAAGAATTGCCCTCAGTCTGTCATTCACTAAAGCTGTGCCATCTCTGGCAGAATTCCAGGCAAATTTATAGAGTGCCTTTAGACAAATACGGCAATAAACTAAAACTGTCATATTAGTTCATGTTAGTGCTGAGCAAACTAGTTTAGACTCGATAAAGATCTGTATTACAACCATTCTGATCCTGGGCCAATTCCCTAATTTTAGAACCGAAATTGAGTTCAAATCTTGAGGTCTTGAAACATTTTTCACTTCTGGCAGACCTAGAATTCCAAGTGGCCAAGTACCACGTAAGACTACACTTGTAATATTTTTAACCATGGAAGGTTTTGTAAAGGAGAGCTTTTGCTGCTGTGGGGTTTTCTCATTTGTTCTTGGGGGAGTTTATGTGTGTTTTGGTTTTGGGTGGAGGTTTTGGATGGTTTTTTGGGTTCCTTTTCTTTTTTCCTTTTTTTTTCTTTGTTTTTGGGGGGGAGGGGGTATTTTTTGGTTTTTTGGGTTCCTTTTTTCCCCTGAAAGACCTTTTTTATCTTGGCATTGAAAGCTAAAACAACAGGTAGAATTTATTCTGTATAACTGCACACATACTGTACTGCTTCTGTGGTATGGCTGAGATCAGATCATTTTGTACCTGTAAGATTATCTAGTGTAAATGTAAAGTGTTTATCTTTTCTAGTTGGTGTACACAAATGTGTTGTTTAAAACTATTTCTTTGCAGAGAAGATTCTACAAGCCAGGATATAGGTCATCAGAACAAACAGTTGTGGCTTATGTTTTCCTCTACAAGTTGTACCTTAGAACCTCTCATGAACTTTCAAAACACTGGCCTTGAAAGACTGTTATAATTGCCTATGACAAGCATGCTTAAAATAGCAGATAATTTCCATACATTTCAATCTGAAATATGATTTGAGAGATTAATACGTGAGTCTGTGAGTGATTGTTTGGTGGTTATGCACAGCATCCCTCAGTATGTGTTTCAGCATAGCAATATGAGGTCAATTCAGACCTCATGCGATGGACGTGCTTCTCCTTACTTTGTCATTTTGAATATGTCTCTTGCTAATTTTGGCCACCTCCCTGTGCTAAGCAAATCTGGCTCCCCCAGCACATCCTTGCGGGGCTGCTGCTACAGCTCTGACCATACTGTGGCTCCCACGGACTCAGTCTGATTTTTCCTTCTCTCTCCTCCTCTGGAGGCCTGCATTGCATTTGTGTGGCAAGGTTTTGGTAGCAGAGGGTGCTACAGCAGTGGCTTTTGTGAAAAGCTGCTAGAAGCTTCCCCTATGACTGACAGAACCAGTGCCAACCAGCTCCAAGACAGATCCACCACTGTCCAAGGTCAAGACGATTGGTGACATACTTAAGAAGCAGGAAAAAACCTGCACAACTGCAGGTGGGAGAGAGGAATGTGAATATGTGAAACAACTCTGCAGACATGAAGGATGAGGGTAGGAGGTGCTCCAGGTGGTGGAGCAGAGATTCTCCTGCAGACCATTGTGAGACAGGCTGAAGCCCATGAAAATTAATGGTGGGGCCTGTGGAGGCTCCCAAAGCCTCCTGCAGCCTGTGGAAGACCTCATGCCAGATCAGGTGGAAACTCCCAAAGGAGGCTCTGTGGGAAGCCAGTACTAGAGCAGGCTCCTGGCAGGACCTGTGGGCAGAGGAGCCCGTACTGGAGCAGTCTGTTCCTGAAAGACTGCATCCTATGGAATGGACTCATGCTAGAGCTGTTCATGAACAACTGCAGTCCGTAGGAGGGACCCCATTGTGGAGCAGGGGAAGAGTGTGAGGAGTCCTCCCCCTGAGAAGGAAGGAGTTGCAGAGGTAACGTGTGATGAACTGACCACAACCCCTGTTCCCTGTCCCTCTGTGCCACCACGTGGGGAGGAGGTAGAGAACTCGAAAGTAAAGTTAAGCTCAGGAAGAAGGGAAGGGTGGGAGGAAGGTGTTTTAAGGTTTGGTTTTATTTCTCATTATCCCACTCTGATTTGATTGGTAATAAATTAAGCTCCTTTGCCCAAGCTGAGTCTGTTTTGCTCATGACAGTAATCGGTTTGTGATCTCTTGCTGTGTGTATCTCAACCCATGAGCCTTTTGTTATAT
>NW_010420209.1:0-7558 GCF_000710305.1 Buceros rhinoceros silvestris
TGATGATGATATTTAAGGTGGGTAAACACAGTCGAAATGTTTGTAGCAGCAGGAGGAGGAGACAGATGTGCGCTTCAGTACTGGAGATGCCCAACTTCGGTATAAGAGACTGAGTAGCTAGGAATAGATAATTTTGCCCAACTTCATTTATTAATCAGATTTTTTTCTCTTTCTCCTGTTTTGCAAATCAGATATAACCAGATTCACTTAATAGCATGATAGATCTGTGTGTTAAATTATGCAGAGCAACTTTATTCATAGGTCCTTTTAATTTCTCCATGTCATGTAATCTTATTAATACTTATCCTCTTATCTTCTTACGAATTCAGAGTGGATACTCTCTAAATTAAGCTACTGATCATACAGAGCTCTCTGTTTTCTTTAAAGAAAAAAAGAAATCGTAGGAGCACTTAACGTTATGAAAAGTTGAAAGCAGAAAAACAGTAGTTCAGTGTGAAGTATCATTAATGATGGCAGTGTCCAAAACGTTTGCGTAGTCAAAACAGCTGGCAGGAGGGCTGATAGGATGCTGAAGGTTTAGACTCGAGTTGAGGGTTGGGTCTCGGCTTCTGGAGTTATACTTAGCTATAGAAGCTATCTTGTTAAGATGGTTGAGAAGTAATGCACTTGGATGATCATGAATTTCCTGCCAACGTCCCAAATGACCTAACATCTGCCACCTTTCACCCAGTGGTTCTATTCAATGGTAGCAGAGGGGTGGGGGAAAAATCCAAACAGGCATGTTGAAAAAAGCAGGATATGACCTAAGGATGACTGTACCCTTTTCCAGTTCTGAGAACTGGTTTTGGTTCTTGAAACGCGAGGAACTGTGTGTGTGTAGAGCCAAGCTGGAGTATGTGCACTGATAAACACAATGTACTACTTGGATGTTTCTAAGAGGCTATTTAAAGGACTTTATTACTTACGCAGTCTTCAGTCCCTTCAGTAATGGTAACAAATGTTTTCTGAAGCATTTAGCCACACGGACAAGTCTGTCCCTGCTCAGTAAAGCACTTCGGTGCGCTCTTAAGCCCGTTGATTTCAGCTCTTACTTTTATTAGCAGGAGGTTTTTCGAAGGCAAGAGGCTGTCCTTATCTCACAAATGGGCTAAGCTTCCTTATGGCAAAATCATCCTCAAAAACTCTTCCTTAGACAAAATGTTAATCTTCTTCTCCCTTCCCTGCTGCAACGGCCGATGTCATTAGAACCATTACTTTATTACCTGTGTAAATACTGATTCTAATGATTTCACTTCTGCTGTTTATTCCCTTCAACTAGCACTGAAAACACTCGGTATTTTCCCCAGACTGAGGCATTTGGAGGTTGATGGATCTGTGCCAGTCATTACCTCTGTGAATGTTCACATTGACGCCTCAGCTTGTGTAGGATGGTTCTTCCTGATGCACACAAATGAAGTAAGGAAGAACAAACAGATTTTAAAACACGAGGAAGCGTCTCATATTGCTTTGTAAGATTTTGTCCATAAAGACACCACACTGAGATTGCAAATTCTTGCAGATAGGAGGAAACTCTTTTACTTTTATCCCCAAATTTGCTAGGCAGGTTTTGGGGTGGAGGCAAAGTATGCCATCTGCAGGTTTCCCTGGATGGCATCCTCCATCCTTAGATGAGGATGGTGCCACAGAGTTTTGACATTCAGGCGTCATTAGAGTCGTCTTTTCTGATGTCTTTCATAGACCTGGCTAAAGTCCGTCATCTGGTAATGCTGCACCAAATTATCTCTGAAAATACCCATTTTTGATATAGAAAGCATAATACATCCCTCTGTAAGTTGTGCAAGTGCCTGCTCTCATAGTATAAAAATGTGCACTCCCAAGTAATTTAATCTAGTTTTGGATCTCATAAGGAGGTTTTCTGTCAGATTAAAGCACAGTGACCAGGGAGGGATAACAAGCAAGACTAGGGGTGTGGAAAAGCTTTTTTATGGAAGAGAGAAAAGTGATACTGTTCACTGTGGAGAAGCAAATAGGAACCGATATGAAAAGGTCTCTGTCATCTGATACTGTGAAGTCAAGTTGGGGCCCTTGCATTTGTTCATTCTCCCATGACCACAGGAAGTAGAGATATTCATTTAAATGAGAGAACTCCCATCTATTTGAAAGGAAATTACTTAGTTTTCCCCAGCACGTGCTTTTAGCTGTTTCAAGATTTCACAGAGGCTAAGAGATTAGTGAGATTTTTTTTTAAATTCTGCTTATTCATAAAGATAGACAAAATATCCTATTATATATCCAGTGTGACCACACTACAAATAAAAAGCAAAACCTAAAATGCTCAAAATATTTGGACATAAAATATTTTACTGCCGTGGTTCATTAGTAAAACTGTAATTTCAAACATTTCTTCCAAATAATATTAAAATCTTGAGAAGAGTGAGAGGGATCAGACACAGAAGACTTTATGAATATATGATCTTTGGATAACGTTCTGCTTGTATTACCTTCACAAATATAAAAGCGTCATATGTGAGCATTGACTGTATATATTATACTGTATATAATATATAAAATAGTAAAGGAAGTTTCATATAATCTTTGGACTGCATGCCAGAATGCTTTTTAGTGTAAGAGTTTAAGAAGGGGAGTTTTATTGTGTTGTTTATTGTTTGGCTGCCTTGAGGAAACCCTTTGAGGTTCCTCTGAAGCTCCTGGTGCTGCCCATTCCGCCACAGCAGCCTGGTTCAGATGGGCTGATGAACTTTGGTAGAGCTGCTAACATCCTTTGCCATCCTTTGGCATCCTTTACATGTTTTTCTTCAATGTCAGATTTCTTAGGTTGAATAATTTATCTCTTTGTGTTGTATTTATGAATGTGAGAGGCTTTTCTTTGTGAGCTGAAAAATGAAAGTTACTTCAAACTAGGGATAAACTGTGTCTCCTGGTGTGCACGTAAGTATTTAGTTGAGAGACCAAGAATCCTAAAGCTTAATTTACGTGGTGCTTGACATTTAGCATATTTCTCTCAGAGATCTTGTCTGATGTTTTCATTTTCTGCTGTCTTTCCATCTTAGCAACAGAGATTGTGTGACGCTGAAGTTCTTAGCATGTGTTGGTTATTTACAGATATCAGAGGTAATCCACAAACTTGTCCAAAAAACCCCCAGAACAACCAAGTGTCTTAAGTGAACAGTAAATGCGAAGTGTATCTGGTATGCTTAGGAAGGTGGCTCCAAAAAACTGACAATTCTCTTAAAAAACCGCCAACAACCAAAAAAAGAGCTCACTAGAAACCACTTGTAGAAAAGGCTTGACGGGTCTGCAGAGACTTGCAGCAGACGCTTCAGCAGGTGGTTTATCCTACAAGTACTTGCTGATTCCTTAATTGCCCAGCTGGGCTGTTGTTTAGTTTAGACTGTTAAGCTCCTTGCTGCAAGACCATAGTTGCACTCCTCTGGTGTTATTTTATTTAGCAGTCTTCTTCCTGCCTACAGCCCTGTAATGTAAAGGGCGTAGCGTGCAGTAGTTGAATCCACCGCCTGTGAATGCTTCAGCCCTGTGATTTGCTTGGTTTTCCCACCTGATGTTGTGCTGCATTCCTAAAAGTATCAGGGATGAGGTGGTAGAGGGAAGAGGACCTGGGGAGACTGGTGGAGAAGCTTGAAAAGAAGGAAGGAACAAGAAGTGATGCGCTGTCCTTCACCCTCCCCAAATCCTCCTCCTAATTTAACGTGGGTTTTGAGTGAAGCCTTTGCGGCGACGCAGCAGCCGGTGCTGACCTCAGGGCTGCTCCCTGGGAGGCAGCACGCCCGCAGCCAGGTGATTTATTTCAGTAAGGAGAAATAGGCGGAGAGATGAGGCAGGAATGTGAGCATCTAGCTCGGTTCAACAGGCAGCAGTACCCGTGTTTGCAGGCATTGGCTGTGCTGCTGGCCCTGGCCTGCAGCTTCAGGAACATTTCTCAGCATCTGTTCCTTAATGGTTTTGTTTGAAGCAAAGGTATGAAAGCATAAGAGGAGTATTTCTAGAAAATATTTTCCACCCATTGCGAACTTCATAAAATTTTTAGATTATAGGCTTCAGTGGCAGTACAGAAGATACAATTGAAAAAAATTGAATGTTTTGAATGGGCTTTCTTTTTGTCTGAAAGGCAACTGTCAAAGCCACGAGTGCCTGACCCTACATCATTTATTCTGTTTTAAATAGGAAATCGATATTATTTTTTGTTTGGTTTGTTACTGTCATGTTTTTGAAAACTTAACATTCTCTGAGCCGAAATTCAGTCTGTAGCAAAAGCTGCATCAGGTAAGTGGGTTCTGGTTCCTCAGTAAAATGATGTTGCTACATTTACTGGGTTCCTTTTTATAAACAGAGAGCACTGGGTTAAAATTTGTCACTTAGGGCTTTTACTTATAAAATTTAATTGGAGTTTTCAAACAACAAAACACAAATTTCTGTAAGTAACATGCATGTATCTTTTGAAACCTCTCATAAAATACACTGTAAAAGGCGAATCAAAATGAAGGTAGCAAAAGCAGCAAAATGCAGCAAAAGCTGCATTTCCTTGTACAAATGGGTGTAAACCAATGTCCGTTAATGTTATGGCTTCTCCTCGGGTGACAGAAAATAAATTTCACATAAAAGACCCTAAACACTGCAATTATTAAAATAAGCAGCTTAGAACTTGAGTAGGTATGTTCTAGTCATCATGCCTATGATGAAACTCCAGCAAGAAACAGGAAGATTGCAACAGAATAAAGTAATAAGTTACTAATAATTACTTTTTCCTCGGTGGTGAGGGTTTTTTCACGAGAGCCTGCTGTACTGCATGCTTTAATTCAATCCACGCCTTCATTTAGACTTGGTTGCGATAGGAGGGGGTAAATCAAGAGCCCTAGCTGGGTTTCTGGTTCTAGTACGACTGTAACCCTTTGGTGAGCAAAGACATAAAAGAGACACACTGAATTGTTTACCAGGAGTTTCCATCAGCATTAAAAATAGTCGGACATGACATTACTCTCCTGCGAGAGAGTTTTTTGCTCAAAAGGCAGCACGCGTATCTCAAAGGGGAGAGAGCTAGCAGAGCATGGTTGTTGCAGCAGTAAAGTGAGGAACAGAGGAAGGTGTAAAAGTTGCTTTTTTGCATTCATGTGATATTGTCTTTGGAGGAGGAATGCTCACATAGACATAGAGCCTTGCTCATGCTCATCCCATCCCTACTAGCCCCTTTTTTCTTACCCTCCCCAGTTCAGACAGCACAATGGTGAATCATTTCCCTGTGAATTTTGCACACTGAATCATAACAAATTGTGAAGCTCCTCAGGGAGACGACTGCATTCCGATGAATGAGCCTGGGGATCCGGGAGAAAAGAAAGGCAAATTTGCAGGCTCGTTACTCTCGGTTAGGAACTGGAGTGTGACTCACTCAGCTTGGTGGGAGACCAGGCTATGGCTCGTCTTTCAATGGCTTATATAACAGAATGCGCCTGACATTTCTGCAGCTTATATATAATTACCTGAGCAGATGCTCTTCAAAGACAGTTACAGTGCTTTTGTGTCCTCTCTGCCCTGGCTGATGGCTGGTGTCGGGGATCCTGTCTTTCACATTCCTTTTTTACTGCATTTTGCATGATTCCACAGTTCATATCTTAAATTGTGTGGTTAGTAGCTCCTAACATGTAGCTAGGTTATGCACGCCAATTCCCTTAGCAATCTAATTGTTGACCTTATGTGCTAATGATGCAAAATATATTATTAGCTATAACCAGTAGCAACCTACCCACTAAACTCCAGCAATACAAAAAAAGACTCGTCATTCCACTACTTTCCTCACACAGAAACGAGAGCAGAGTCCACAAGTCTGGAATCTTTTTGCAAGGGTTTTGGTTTTCTTTCTTCTCCCAGTGATAGATAGTGTTTGAGCAACTAAAATAAGCATGAACTTTAGACCTCCATACTTCAATGTCAAAGTTTCATTTGGATGAAAATGGCAAAGGAAGAGAAAATTAGAAAGATATAGTAGAAGTTTCTGTGTTTTGGGATGCAAGTGTATTTGAACCCGTTCATAAAAGGGTTTAGTTACCTTTGCAGCAACTAGATGTTTTGGTCCAGATTCTCAGCTGGCACAGTGAGTGAAGTTCTAAGCAGAAAAGAAAATATTTGACTGGTATATCCTGGGAAATACAATTGTCCACTGTGAATAGGAAATTGGTATCATGGATCCTTCACTGTAACAAGAGAGAAGACGGGAGTATTAATCTGGCAATACTTCTTACTTTAGGCTTTTCTAGCAAGTATGCCTGAATTTATGGAATTAGTGATATTTCCATCTATCTTCTTGCAATTGTTTGCTTTTTTATGAGTAAACCAAACGTATTTTTTAAACATACTTTCCTCTGGCTATTTTGAAGTCTTCTCACAGTTGTTCGACTGGCAAACTGGCAGAGCGACAGCAGAAGTGTGGGTAAGTATGTATACTGATTTCTTGGAGGGTTTTATGCTCAGTAGCAATTTTGTCCGATTAGAAAGGCTGTTCAGATTATGTACTCAGGTAACTGAATCACTATAATTTTGCATCCTATAAAATGCAAAATTCATAATGGAGGGGCTGGAATGAAATCCAGGATAACAGCAGTGAGTCTTACTGACTTGTAGTTCATTTATTGTCTTACGGTATTTACTTGTCTTGTGGTATTTACTGCCATTATTTAGTTACTTGATTCATTTTAATACCTACTGTAACCTTTAGATATCTTGCATATAAAAATGTATTCAAGAGAGAAGGTTAGTAATTAATTATAAAAAGTCGGCCATCAGTTGGGAAAAAACCCCAAACTCGGTGTTCCCTGCTGAAGAAGACGAGACATTCAGCAGTAGAGCAGGCACAGCAGGGGCAGTTGCCAGGGCTGTGCTCAGCAGCCTGGCTGGGAGAGGAATGGGGTCATCCCAGCTCTGAAAGCTGCTGACTTCTCACAGCCTGAAAAGTTAGTGTGCATCAAGAACTGCGGCAGCTGTTTTACTTTCCATTTTTAAGAAAACATTGCTAACCAGGAAAATCTAAGCGGTCTGTTCCTCACCTAGACCTGAGCTGGCTAAAAAATGAGGAAAGCGTATGGTTTGTGGACAGAGCTGTGCAGTAGTGCTTTGTAGAGCTGTACAGTGTTGGTTAGTTCCTTGGTTTTCTTGCTATGATTCCTAATTGTATAGGAAGGCTTTTCAGATGATCGTTTGTCATGGAGGCACCCACAAAGCAGACAGCAGCAGCTATCCGAAAAACGTGGATTTATTGCAAGCAAATTTGCCTGGCACTGCGACTGCACAGGTTCGGATGTCAGCTGGGGATTATTACTGCACAACACAGTTATGAACACTAAGGAATCTGTTCTAAGGAAGGATCGACCCAAAACGTGCCCAGCTCCCTGATAAAGGGGAGAATCTCTCACCTAATGATACCAAGGGGGTCGCTTACCAACGCCGGGGTAAGGATCGCTCAGTCCCAAGGAGATATACTCGGGTGGCATCCCAGCTCGAGGTGTGGAGTGGGTGTCCCTGGAAAGTATCCTCAAGCCGGCGTCCCGACCCGAGGGGAGAGTCTCCAACT
>NW_010420210.1:0-11948 GCF_000710305.1 Buceros rhinoceros silvestris
AACACGTCCCGTGTCCGATGCCCGAGGGCCAGGAGCACAGACCGGCACTGACACGGCAGACAGCACCACGGGCACTGCTCCCGGCCGCCTGTCAGAGCAAGATTTTGACACGGATTAGCTGTTCTTGAACAATTTCTCCAATATATGAGGTACAAATATTCTTTGCTTCCCAATCAGACATGCACGTCTTTCTTGCACACCGTGGCCAGCAAAAGTAAAATCTTTCCCCCCGGTTATGTAAAATACCTTCCAGGAGCCCGTGGTGGACTCTAGGAGTGCTGACGGACGGCAGGGCTGTGTTCCACCTGGCAGCTTCTCTCCAGCGCTTTGGCCCCTCAAAGTAAAAATCACTGGCACATTGCTGTTGTCACGGGGCTCGGCTTTTGTGTGAGTTCATTCTCTGGCTAATCAGCTTGGAAGCATCCAGGGCAAGTCCTTTCCTTCCTGATGCAAGAATAAGAAAGAATATTTACGGCAGCAAGAAGGCTCCGTCTCCAGCAAGCATATGGTCCTTCCAGTCAAGACTCACCGAAGTAACCACAGAAGGAGCAGCAATGGGTGAATTTGTTGGGAGGGTTTTGTTTAACACAGGAAACAAAATTTGGAGAGCCAAACTGGTTCTAGAGACACCACTGCTACACTAAACCAGCTTACGTTCATATGGCAACTTCTGGTATCACCCTCTTCACCAGCAGTCTGGTCTGGAACAGGAATTCGCAAGTGACATAATTTCTATCATTTGTATTTCCAAGTAGAGTAGTGCTTGGGTTTTTGTCATTAGCACTTTGGTTTTGCACCAGATCTTTTCCCCCTAGCTTGTGCTTCTAAGACTGTACATAAACATCACATATGCGTTCCTTCCTATCAGATTTTTATGAATAGCTTCCATAATAAGCTGATACGAATCTCTAAATTCCTGTAATTTGAGTTCATGTTGTTGTGAGTACCAGAGCTCTAACACGTCAAAGCAAACACAGGTAAATATGGCTCTTGTTCAAACATCAGAAAACAATGTGACTCCAGGATAACTCATCCTGGGGGGCATCGGACTCAAGCCTCAGAGTGGATGTTCTGACTTCCTGAACGGTCTGGCCATTATGTTCTCAACACAGCAACATCTGATGAAGTTGCTCCTAGTAGTATTGCAATCTTGATAAGAAAGCAGCCTTGGGCTTCTCTGCCCTGCTGGATGGATTGCCTCTGTCAAAGGGTGGATTCCAAAATCCCACCCCTGAGCAGATCATATCTGAGCTATGTTCTTCACACAACTCATCCGCTACTGCATTGGTTTTTGATCTCAGGTCAGAAATGCAAGTGCACGTACCACGTAAGATGGTTGATTGTTGCTGTTCCAGGATCTGTTGTATTCACTCATCAGTCAGTCAATACGCATCTTGCCTTAGAAGCTGCTGCTTGTGAAGTCTCTAGAAATTCAGTTCTGATGAAAAAAGTTGTTGTATAACCATATCAACCACATCATACGCTCTTCAAACATCTTGTGTCACTCAGAGCCATGAATAAAATTTCCACATTTCCATGTACACAGTTTCCATGAGTAAAACTGAGGAGGGGTGGGGGTGGTTCCATTTCTAAGCGTCCATACTCTTCACACAACATTCTCACCTAAATATTTGTATTTTCTGCTGTTAACTGCAGTGGTTGTGGTCTAGAAATTTTGTATTTATTCATTCTAAACTGGCATAGACACTAAACTGAGCACACACTACCTGCCCATCCTCTTCTCACATGCTAAGAAGATAACTATCTCTACTATCAAAGCAGGTTAGTTTTTGTTTCTTTCAAACTTTAGATCATTAAAATACAAAGCAGGTGAGGTCAAAGCATATGAAAATCTGAGAATAGACTGGGTATTTGTGTGGATGTCAGGAATACTCTCAGCTGAAGCCCTTTTTGTAAACAAGTAAAATATTTGTTAATCCCCAGTCCTCCACTGCCGTAACGCATTTCTTCCCGAAGGATTACGGAACGTGTAGCAGCCAGGTAAACGGCTGTACCTGCTGATTTGGGTTTGGTTTGGGACAGTGGCTGCAGCCATGCCCACGGGCTGACTCAGCAGGCTGTGCTGGAGCTCGGAGTCCCACGTGCTCTGGAAAGCACGCAGGACTTGCATCCTCCAGGCCAGGAGGAGACGGGGCACGTCACGCTCAAGAACAGGCTGTTCCACGGAGCTAGCTGAGGTGTTGCTTCACTTTAACCTACTGCCCTTTCCAGGGACGTTCCAGACCCGTGCATGATGTCTCTGTCGCCATCTGGGAGCTACGGCTCTGAGTCCTGTGTGTCGCCGCAGTGTCATGCTGGGGCAGCAAGCACGGGTTTTTTCGGTGTGTATTGTAATAGCGTGTAGCAGTCTCCTGGCACTCTAAGGATGCGATAGAAAGACTCACATTGAAACATTAGAGATCTAATCTACGATGACTGCTCCTAGGTGAACAATTCGCATTCACAACAAAGTTCCATGTGAAACACCTGATTTTTCAAGAAGTTTCGGGTTAGCAGCTAATCTGCCATGTGGATATTTCCCCCATCACTTGCATCTGCAAATACAACACCCTTTTATTCTGCCTCTCTGGTTAGCTCTCGGTTGTTGGCCTGCCTCAGTCCTCTGCAGACAGGCGTGTTGGCAGTGCCTGTGGCTGCGATGCCCTTTATGAAGCTGGTGCTGAAGGGGTAGTTGGCCTGTGCCCTTTTCCGCCCAGCAGCGGCTCTGCTGCCAGCAGCACCCGGGCCAGTGAGGCTGAGCCAGGTGGCTTCTCCAAAGCATTACAAAGCTGAAGGGAAATGGTAGAGACAGTGGAGTGTCCCTAAGGAAGCAAGAGCAATGGTCCCTATCCTGCATCATCTCACATGGAGCTTAACAGGGCCAAAACTGTGACCAGCTGCTACTCAAGAGTGAAATGTTGTGCAAGACAAACAAGCTGGGAAGGCAGGGTGAAGATGTGTTCAGAGATGTGATGCCATTTCAGCATGGACACGAAAAATTGGTGCTGAGATAGTATCAGCATCTGATCGCTGCTGATGTATTATCGCCCTTGAGAAAGATCATGCTATTTTACACGGCACTGAGACAGTAGACAAACAATTCCACAGTTTAATAGAGTCTAAACTTCAAAAATGTTGAATCCAAAATAAAAAGGTGAAGTAGCATGTATATAGTATATAGTTCAAATATTTATTTGAAATAATAATTTACAAAATCTCCCATTAAGATTCTATTTTGAATGGTTTAAGAACTCTCTATTAGAGAGCAATTTATTCTTTAATAACTTTCTATGCAGAATGGTATATAGTCCACTAGTAATAAAGTGTTACCAGATGATGCCATAGACAGTAGTTGTAACCTTTCTCCCCTTCAAAAGTATCTTTTGAATAAAGTTTAAAGCTGCAATGAAGAACTATAAAGCACTATGTTCTAATCAATCACCGTGAGTTATTTGTGCATGTAGGGAATCCTGATAAAGAATGCCACCGTTGTACTAATCACACCCTGCGCTTGTGTGTGATCTCACTTGGAAGCTAAACAGGATAAAGAGCTCAACAAGCACTTGCTACGTGGCTGGTGAACAACCAGGGAACAGCACACAGGTGAAAAGCTGAGCCACAGCAACACCGTGAATCTGACAAAATATAACGTTCCGTTCTGAAAAAAAGAACCTGTGAAATGTGGCACTGAATAGAGCTCACAGGGAATCCCAGCAAAACCTTTTTCTCCTGCACAGAAAACATTTTCCTTTCTTCTAACACCTCCACAGCCTAAGTCTGTCTTCCTTGGGTTGTGTGAAGCTTTGAATGCTTCTCAGTCGGTTTTGAGTCCGAGTGATTTGTGAGTTCAGCACACGGCGAGGGGAGAACTATCATTAGTCAGACTGAGAGAGAACACACTAAGAGGCTGGTTCTTAAAATAATTGCACTGCCAGCGCTTCAGTGAAAACAGGTAACAGCCACACACCCCATCTCCAGACCTCCTCTCGTCACCTGCCACTCTCAGAGGCCTCAGAGTAGAACCATAAAAGAAACTCCCTATGGAGAAGAACGGCCTGTGGCCTGACATGGTCCTTTTTCTGCTCTCTTCCGAGCATCCGCGCAGCTCAGGCACAGAGGCGCAAGGCTTTCCTCTGGATCTAGTTACCTCTGTACATCGGGGTTGCCGCTGAATATTTCCGTCTGTGCAGTCAGCCCAGTTATTAGTGTTTCATACGCTGGTTGTTACGGCAATGTTGTCTGGTATGGTCAGAGTCTTCAGGATTTTTAATATAACACCACCCAACAGCTGACACAATGTTATGGGAAGAACTAGTTGAGTTTCAGAGAACTGAATTAGAAACACAATTTTAATGGATATTCAGTAGTATTTTGGCACCTAGATCCTAGAAGCTCTCTGGAAATCCTAGACCAGGCCAGCGGGTGATCCACCATTTCAGCACTGTGCTCAGTAACTTTATCCTCTAACAATTTTAGTTAGGGACACTCCCAACATCCATCTCACAAATCACCCAGGGAGTCACATCCCCTGCAGCACTGGTAGGATATTGTATCATGCATCTTTTTTAGCTTATGACTGGAAGAGATAAGATCTGAAAAGAATTTGGTGGTGAGGTAGGTGATGAAATTCTGCTGCTGTGTTTGAATACATCAGGCAAGAATTGTTTTAAGTCCTGAATATGTATTCGATTTCCACAGGCTTCTAGGTGAGCATCTTTTGTGGAGGGACTACAAGCGCTGATATACAGATAGAACACAATAACTATCAATAATCCAAGGACATCTGAAAAACCAAGAAACACATTATTCCAAAACAGCAAATGGACTAAGAGCTGTTCATATCTTCACCATTAGATACTAGGGAATGTGATGTTGCCTGTGTTGTCTGACGTTGTATTTGTGTGCATAGGTAAATGCAACCTTAATGAACTCTTTAAAGATGCTTATCAACCTCCGCTACTCTGCACTGAAGGCATGAAAACAGTTATTCAGCAGCATGGAGAAGGGGGAAGGAGACCACTGCAGTTGTGACCTTTCTCCAGCAAATTGGGGCTGATCCGGAAAAGGGCATGTTTTTCTTTAACCCGCAGCTCTGGGCGTTGTCCCTTTGGTGTTCAGCGTAGATGTGAACACAGACAGCTCCTTAGAATGACGTGCAGAGTAAATGAAGTTTAGCCACCACGTAAGATAAACGGTGGGAAAGGTAGCTAGGTGCTGGGATGCTCTTGGTGTCAGCCTGCTTCACGGAAATGAGGATACTCTGCAGCAGTTTCCTGTAGAGCTCGGCAGGACAAAACGTGGGGAAGCTGGTAACAAGGGTAGGTCCTAATGAGACAGGCATAGCTTGCACAGCTAGCTCCATCTCTTGCTGAGGGACAAGCGGACAGAAAACGGACGTGCTAGGATCTGCCTGCTGGCTCCCAAGCTGGGAGAAAGGTAACCACAAAAAAATACAGAAACAAAGAGAGGAAAAAATTATCCTGTACTTTTAATACACCTACATCAAACGCACTGGGGAAGCCAAGTTCCAACACCGGAAAATGGAGAGCACTGTTTTCTGATCATCATTTTCTGATGGCTTGTCTGTTTGCAGCTGAGTCAGAGCTGCCTGTTCGCTCTTGCATGGAGAGCTACCTGCCAGAGGCCAGGAGGAACTGGCAGATTATCTGGACATCTTACACTGGGCCAGCCTGCTATCTGACCGTGGACCAGGGCTTTGCTTTGTGGGAAGGATCCTGCCTGAGGAAAACTTGCAGTGGGGCAGCACAGCTGGTATAACAGCTCCCCTCCTGCCCCAGCCCCCTTGCAAAGAGCGTGGGTTCAGGTCTCGTTTCTGAAATGTTCCTTTCTCATCTGTTTTATGTCACCGTGCATCTATATTCCTAAGCACAGGCATTATCTCTTCTTCCGTTATACCTTTCAATAACGCAAACCAAACAAAGAGGCATCAAGCCCCTGAACATCAATGGGGAGAATACACACATATCCTTGGGCTGTCCGAACTACAGACCTAACATCCTGAGATGCAGCAAGCACAGCTTCCCTATTGTCCAGGCTACCCCAGCTGAGCTGAAAGGAATGGCCCAGGGGCGGGGGAGAGGAGGATCAGCTGTGGGCCTGATCCCAGCTGCATCCAACCAGCTTTGTTACAGGCCACAAAGAGCAGAAGAAAAGACTTTTGTCCTTTATTGCAAGAGCGACCAACCTCCGTCTCATTGGCAGGGGTGACGATTAACCGGAGAGGATTCGTTTATTGTTTGGCACTCGAGATCTCCCAGCAGTAGTCCACTCCAGCGTGCTAAAATAATGGGCGGCGCCTTGTTTTTGTAAATGACTCAGTCTGGCTTTGTCTCTTTCCGTGCCAGACTGCACAGCCTGGAAGAGCTGGTTGGCAGTGGTGGGGAGATCTCACTGAGAGATGGCTATGGAAAAAAGATAGAGAAAATGTGTGAAAATAATTTCCACGACAGGCTGAAGAGTGAAGCAAGGTCTCCTTCCAGTGAACCTGGAATAAGCAAACAGTGCTGGGCTGACAAGCGTTTCACAAGGGCTCCAGCACCCCACTATAAAACCCCTTCTGGGAGGACCGGCAACATAGGCTACTTGTGCTAGGACCTATAGCCTGGAGTGGGTTTTATGGAAGAACTCTTGACCCCTGCAAAAGGGCATAACATGAGAGCAAAAAACAACACTGCTGCAGCGGTCTGTGCACTTTCCTGTAAGAGCAAGAACTTCCCAGCAGCTCAGCTGGGGAAGAATGAATCCCATTCAGGGATGGAGGCTCATACCATGGAGGCCTGCCACCAGACACCCCTTCCTGATGCTAATCCTATTCTTCTGCTGCGGATCAAGTAATTTTTGCGCGAGTATTTTTCCTTGGCTAAAGAAAAAAGATATTTAACCACAACAAACCTGCTGCCAGCAAATGTCAATCTTAGCTTCTTGGGTCTATATTATAAGCACCAGCTACCCATTTCTGACTGTCATTTAGTTTTTACTGCAGAGGTACCTCACACATTGACACAGATCTCCTGGCAGTGCCGGCACTTTGCCATCCTGAAAGCAAGAGTGTGCAGTCCTCCAAGACATGAAAGAAACTTAATTAGGTTTAGTGCTAGAAGGCACCAACAGCAATGTTTTAAATATTCTCTTGCAACACTTGTTTGGGAGTGCAGGAAAATTCTCTTCAACAGGAAATACTTCCATTAGTTTGGAGAGTAGAGAAATGAAGCCTTTTCAGATTTAAACCTTGCTGGTTTACAGCCTGCCCCTACTCCGAATGCTCAAAAAGCCGCCTCCACATTCAGGTAACTCAACCATTCTAGCAGAAGGTGGAGAGGGACAGCATCCCCATGGCATCCTTTTACACCACTGAAGAGAGGCAAGAGTGTCACGCATCCTTATTAAGCAAAGCTTTGGAAAATGCTTCTAAAAATCTACTTGCAATTCTTCCAACAAACCAATTGGTTTACGTTTTCTTATTAATTTTTCTTAAATTAAATGGATGCTAGTAAAAACTCTCTGTCCCATGGCCTGGATCTGATTGAGCACCCACCAGCACCTACCAGCACCCACTGGCGAGTCCCCGTGCTCAGCCTCAGTCGTCAGCAGAGGAGGTGGTGGTTTCTGAGGTGCTTGGCCTTGACCAGCACAGCCCAGCAGCTGCCACCACGCCTGTGCCGAGGGGAAGGAGGTGTGCCAGCGACGCGGGCTGCCACCGCACAGAGGCAGGGAATCTGCGTGACTCCAACACACTGCAAGCAGCCCCAGCAACCTGCATCTGATCAGACACGTGTCTGATCTTTGTCAGTTTGATTGAACCACTGCTGAGAAGTGCAATCGCCATTGCTTATCCTTGAAAATATTGTTTGTTCCATCATCCACTTCCGCCACAATTCTGCTTTGAATATTTTCATGAAAATCTTTCATTTTTCAGCAGCTCTTTGATCCCTTACTGTCTACTTAGTAGCTCACAGTTGGAAAATACTGTACTGAAACAAAACTCATAATGAAAAAGAAAAATACAGCCCTGAAACTGAAAAAGAAAGAAGATGTCCTGACACTTCCACCAGTTTTGCACTGTTCAGTGATGCCAATAACTCAGAAACTGCAGAAGGTTGTGGATTAGTTTTGCTAAACAAAAAGAGGACAAAAGTTATAAGACCTAATAATACAAACAATAGTTTATCAGAAAAGAGTGTAATCTCTAAATGGCCATTGTGACTTAAAGCACCCATTTTGCACATTGCAAATACCACTCTGGAACGGGAAGGTGAGGAGAGAAGCAAGAAGCAAAGTTTATTTTTAGAACAATTCGGGTGGTTACAGTCTTTGTTGTGACCTTGCAAGCTCAATCAGCCAGGCCACCTTTCAACACGTGCATGCCCTGGACAGCCCCTGATTTCAGTAAGACGCTTCTGAGGGTGACAGCAAAAGAGAAAAAAAATTAAATGGGCTTTGAAAGAGGTGGCTGAGTGAGTAACTACTCAGATTCAGGGCTCTTGATGCTGTGTGTCTTTTGGTAATTTATTTACCTCTTCTTCACCTTGTAGATGCACTCCAGATCAGCATCATGATTAGTGGGTACGCTGTCCTCACACAGGAGCCGTTACTGTTAGTTTGGTTGTTACATTCCGTGTTTGCCGTTGTTTCTGCAGCACAGAGTCCCATCTACATGAAGGCTTGTTCACTGCTAGCATTGCAAAGTTTAAGAAGTCGGTGCTGTCTGTATTAGTTATACACTGACTGAAATAATGCATTAGAAAACATTTCAGTTATCAGCTGGATGTAGTAGGAAAGGGAGCCCAGGGGCAGCACGTCCTCACACGACATGTAACGTGTCAGTGGCCGCAGGCTCCTCCGGCACCAAGCTGAGGTGCGGGTTTCCCATGTAGTGGTCCCACTCCACCAGTGGGTCTCAGTTCTCCCAGGCATTCACATACTGATGCCCAACCGCCGGCGATGGCAGGATGGTTTCCTGGCTCACCAGGCACCTCCCCACGGCAGTCCATGCTCCTTCCTGCTGCCAAGAAAAACAGCGTTTCACCAACTTTCTGAATTTTGTTTTATTTTTGCTCTGAGTGTCCTCAGCACACTCATTAGTTCAAGCCTTAGAATGAGCTGCAAATGACTTACAGATGGGCACTGAGGACAACAGAATGCTGCTATTTGTTCAAGAGGCTTTATTACATGTCTCTCACCCAAAATGTAGAACATCACAGCCAGAGCTGGCAAGAGACAGCCCGTGTCCACTGCTCAATTAAAAAACAGAACTCAAAATACATTAATAGAATTAGATACATATCTTTAGATCTGATTTTTAGAAAACCAGTCTTGAAAGGGAAGATGCCAAGTGCAGAAACAAATCAACACGCAGAGAGGAGAGGCCGGGTTTGCTGCTGTGTCAGCGGAGCGGCCAGCACACACAGCAACATTAAACGCTCTGGCTCAATAACTTGCCCTTCTTGCTTTCCTCAGCACGACCCCTCCAACGCCTGCCGCACTGTCATCTCACAAGGATACCCAAAGGGAGTGGTGGATATCATCCTGGATATCACCACCTACCTCTAGACGCTTGGATCCTGGGTTGCTGGCATGGCAATGCCAGCACTAGCAGCAGGGCACTCACGCACGTGGATGCAGAGACCTGACTGCAGGAGGAAAAGGATTTCCCCCAGGGATCAGGTAGCAGCGCAGTTGCCTTTCAGTGATTAAGCATGGTCGTAATTTCTAAACATCACCAACGTTGTGCCACAGCCCCCCATAAAAGCCCTGGCACCATCTGCAGCCCTCATGGGTAGTTGTGACATCTGTCACCTGTCCCCCGTGTCCCCTTAGCACAGCTTTAGCACACAGCAGCATAGTCCAGCGCAGACAGAGGGAAGATCCTCTTCGTAGAATAGAATAGAACAGAACAGAACTAGACTGGTTCCGTTGGAAGGAATCTACAGCAAAGTCCTGCTGCCTGAACACTTCAGGGCTGACCAGAAATTAAAGCATATTGTTAAGGGCACTATCCAAACACCTGTTCTAGGTTCCTCTTGGAACCTCACCCTCTTGGTAAAGAAATGCTTCCTAACATGCAGTCTGAACCTCCTCCGGCACAGCTTTGAACCAACCATTCCCTGGCATCCTGTCCCTGGACCCCAAGAAGAAGAGGTCAGCACCTCCATCTCCGCGTGCCTCCCCAGGAACCTGCAGGGAGCGATGAGGTTGCCCCTCAGCAAAGTTCCATATAGTCACAGAAGTCATATAGGAAATCAAAGAGAATTAAATGACACGACCTGGGAGTCTACTGCCAGTGCAGTTTACAGCCTTAAGGCCCGGCTTAAGTGAAATCACATTTTTAACCAGGTAGATGTTCATGCACTTTCTGTGAAGCAAGGCAGGGGCAACCAACACACTTAGACACTTGCTAGACGATACGACAGGAGGAGTAGAAAGTGGTCACTGTCTGTTCTGCTGCACAAGTCAAACGTTTGGTCTCTTTCTGCTTCCAGTGCTTCCAGCGCTTTCTTCCCTCTAAGTCTTCTGCTGCAGAAAGACAAACCCAGACTTTTGACCAAGTCAAGAAGAATGCTCAAAAAATAACAGTTACAGATTCGCTTGTGCATTCCAATGTAAATGTGAGAGCATCCATCACTGTGACAGGCCTGAACGTTGTACCTGTAGTAAGTGAACATAACTATCACAAGGAGGCATCTCCAGAAACGCTGCTTCTGACAGTCCAGTCGTGTCCTGGTGTCTAAACTGGCATTTGAAGAACAGATGGGGCTTTCTTCCTTCTGTGGCCATGTTTCGTGCGCAAGATCTCTTCTAAAGTTACTGGCAAGAATAATGAGTAGCTGTTATCAAAGGATCAGAGTTTAAAGAACTGTAACCAAAGCCAGAGTCTGGGTGAAGTGCAAGAACTTGGGTAAACTCCTGCAGCAGTCCTGTGAGTACCGAGCACTCGGCAAATCCCGAGGAATCCGGTGGTGCAGCTGCAGACAGCGCAGTGAGATAGCAGCCCCGCAAAGGGATCCGGCAGCTCGTCTTTTCCATGACACTTTGTTAAATGCATTATTGCTTCATCATCACTTGTGGTTTATCTTGGCAAGCCCACAACATCCCATTTCTCAGTGTCTTCTCTACCTTAATGAATCCGAGCACATTTGGAACAGAGCAGGGAAGAAACAAGAGGCGTTGTGCACTACTGTTAACAGCTTCCTGCCACGCCTGATTAGCGGAGTGAAAACAAAACTCAGCTTCTGCTGGAACAGGTCCCATCCAAGGTACAGGTTGTGTAAATTGCCCTTAAGGAAAGGAATAAAAAGGGTGTTTGCTTTGGGGAATTGTTGGGGAGAGTTTTAAGGCTGGTTTGTTTTGGTGGGGTTTTTTTTTCAACGAACAGCTTGATTTTACTATGAGAGAGGAAAGGAGGGAGTCCTGCCAAGCAGGACTGGGACACTGGTTCTGCTACTACATTTCCTACCAGGACAACCCTTCCCCAAGCAGAAGAGAATATCCAAGTGCATAGGCCTGGTAAATCCTTCTGTGCAGAGTCCATGGGCTGCACAGGCTTTGCACGGATGTGGTGTAAAGGATGGGTCGTAGGATGCGGTATTTAGAGATGAGGAACTACCTCTTTACCAGCCTAAACATGACTCCAGACAGGAAACTCCACCTCCTACCCCCCTTCATTTCATCATGCCTGGTTAAATGATGTCATGAAACCCAGTCACACGACGTGCCAACTACTGCCTCTGCTCCACAGATGGATTTCAAAGAAAAACTCTTTGAGTTAAAGTAGCCAATTCTCTGTTGTTCCTTTTTTTTTTTTTTTTTTCAGAACAGGAATAAAACCCAAGCGGAAACATGCTATAATTGAAGTCAACTTTCCTCAATCTCAAAATTCCTTTACTTGGCACTCCTAAATTTGTCTAGCTGTTGATTTCAGGTTTTCTTAG
>NW_010420210.1:11998-21421 GCF_000710305.1 Buceros rhinoceros silvestris
AAAAACATTTTTATTCATGCAGCAGGTTACTTTGGCAGCTACGCCTTACTGGAATGCTCTTAAAATAGTACATTGGAAAAAACCTTTTAAGTCTCGCAGTGTATAGCCGGTGTTAATGACAGCACCAGGAAACTGCCATTTTGCACAAGGTCGCGATGCTCTCACTAGTATCTGTAAATACTTCCTTGCCTACCTAGGCAGCTGCAGTTTGCCACCACTGTTAGAGCCAAACGCAGCCAGAGGCATCGGTACTTTCCTGTACCTTTGCGATTGCTCCTTTGAAGCCGATTATAAGATACGCTTAAAAATTCGAGAAATTAAGTGGCTTCCTATAGATGTCCTTTGCTACAGTCCATCTTCTGTTCCTACTGCTCTTCATTCCTGAAGTGTTTTAAGATATTCACAGAAATTACTGCTGTGCTCAGGGGGGATGTGCAAGGTCCCGTCCTCCAGCTGTCATTCAGGAAGCAAACACTATGCCTATGAGATGTTCACCAGCACAGGTGTCCCGTTTCAAGTACCACTGCCGACCACAATAAACCCTGAGAAACTCGTGAGGTTTAACAGGTAGTGATGCATACAAGTGCTCTACCAGGTCTTTGTTTGATTATCTTTATAGGAAACACACAGGAATTTGGAGTTTCCTGAAACTAGGGTCTGTATGCTTGCTGCACACTCCTAGAAGACACGCTCAGCTCACTAGTAAAGGAACCTGCCTCAGCCTTTAGGCACGGGGGCTGCAAACTGTATTACAGAGGGGGAGATGCAGAACGTGTAACACTTATACACAAGTTATAACGGAAAGAAGGAAAGGAGAACCCTGTTTTGTTTCCATCCAACGGCCATGTAGTGACCTTGTGCTATTTCCACAGCACTCCAACAGATTTCCTTAATGCCCTTCTCACGGCACAGGAGTGGAGTGTGCAGGCCAGAGCAACATGAAGCAGGACAGTTAGAGGCATTGCCACGGGTTGTTCCAGCTTGGGAAGATCCTGCCGTGTGATCACATCAGCTCAGAGCATCAGGAGCTGAACTGTGGCAGGGAGAAGAACAGCGTTGTAGTTACATGCACAAAGTGAAGTTTTATAAAGTCTTCAATGTATGTGCCTTGTCAGAATTCACAATAATTTAAGGTGCTTATTATTCCTCCAGGCATGCAACTCATAAATATTACGCACTGCTATTTGTCATTGGCTTCTCTGTCATGCATAAAGTAAAATTAAATACTTATCTCTATATCGTTCACGTATTAAACATTAGGATTTATGGGGTTTGAGATCTTACTTGCTCTGAGAACATTAACTTCCTGATGAAAGATCTAAATGCAAATAGAAGGAACGCCAAAATACCCTGGAACATAATTAAGGATACTGAGGTGTGAAGAAGCCCCAGGCACAGGAATGTGCAGATTTCTTATTTCCACTTTCATGGTGGGCTCATTTTCTTTGTTCCATATTTCTGTCCAGTATTCCAGTGTCCCACCTTGTTTCTTTGCAACTAGTCACCGGGTGAAAAAAATATAAATACATTCTTACGTGGATTATCAGAGAAAAATTGTTCCTGGCTTAAAACATTGCTATCTGTAGTGGGAAACAGCAGTTCAGCAGCGTCTAGAAGATTTTTAAAAGATTATAGATGGCTCTTTCCATACGAAGAAAAATTCCCCTGTTAACTGTCTTCCTTTAGCCCATGTCCAGGGCTAAAGCACAGCAGCTGCTCTATCACCCAGTGACCCCTCCCCAGCCAAGAAGGGAAAGCAGAAGAGACCCACAGGCTGAAGTGGAGACAGATTTAACGAACAGCCAAACTAACCCCACACGCCGGTACAAAGCACACCAAGTGATGCTCAGCCCAGGGAATGCATGGCAGCCACCAACGGGAAGGCAGTTCCTGGGGAGCAGGATAGTGAGCGAGCCCCTCCAGGGACGGGGAGAAGCAGGAGGAGAAGGAAGAGGAGGAGCAGGAGCAGCCCCCATCCTCAGCAAACTGCCCCCTTTATCCTGGGTGGGACGTTGGTGGGATGGGATCGAGCTGTCCCAGCTGGGGGCAGCTGCCCTGGCTGCCTGACACTGCTGACGGCTGCACCCCGTGCGGAGCTGTCCCAGCTGCGGTCAGCTGCCCTGGCTGCCTGACACTGCTGACGGCTGCACCCCGTGGCTGGCCCAGGAGTCCGTCCCAGTCACTCCGGGACAGTGGCTTTACTTGGTTTGTTGCTATTGTTGCTACTCGAGGGTTCCTGCAAACACGCGTTGAGTACGGACAACTTTAAAACGTATCTGTATTCCTGAAGCATAATGGAAATGCTTTCTGTGCAGTATGTAAACATCGCAGAAAACTGAAACGAGCCATGATACCCACAGGCATGAGACCTGAGGATGTGAGCTACATCCCACCAGCAACATCGGTGGCCTATTCTAAAACACCGAGGGACCCTACTGGCACTGTAACATCTCATATCTCATCCTAAAGGACTAAGATAGTAATTTTTTTCACTCTTCCTTGTTCTAGTTGATTTAAGTGTCCTTAGTGATGTACTCCACCCTTCATTTATGAGACTTTCTCACAGCCCAGCAGAGCTCACTGCCAGCCCAAGGTTTGCTATTATTCATTCCTTCCATCACACCTGCTTTTATGGTTCCAAGTAATTCCTCTCCCACTTGCGTGTAGGCTGTAATGTCTTATCTCTGAGACCAACTTCTGCCACTTTTCTCATCTCCTTCTTGGACCATTTTTATTACATCTTGATTCTTGCTAATATTTGTAACACTTTCCATTTAAGTACAGTTGTATTAATCACTCTATAAAAAAAAAAACCCAAACAACCCAAGGTGGTAAGTTCAAACTTCACACTCGTTGAAAAACCTGAGCTGATCCTCCCCACTGCTAACGGGAAGCAGAGAACAGGGATGAAGGTGCCGCTGGCACTGTGCACCTACTGTACTGCTTTTTCCCATGCCACAGGGCAGTTCCCACTTCTGTTCACCCACGTTGACTTGTCAGTATTGCATTCAATCAGCACTAGGTCTCCTTAACCAAAATATGCCAGGTACCAGAGTCGCATCATGCCATTTGAATGTCATCTTCCTCCACGGCCCAGATGCATCCCTTGGAAAAAGGGCAGACGCTATCACTTGCTTTCTCTCAAGGCAGTTAGGAGGGAGGACTTGCATCATTTCGTGGTACGATAAATACCAAAAGAGACTTGCTAGATCCACTCAAAGGACTAGAAAAGCTTTGTGCTCTCCTGCATGAGTGAGCGGTAACCAGCTATCACCCGCATAAACAACTCCACAGATGGGTACACGTCTCTGCTCATTGGGGTAAAAGCACCTTTCACAGAGGCTACTGCGTGATGTTAGGAACTGGTTTATCAGACTGTCAGAGGGGCTCAAAAAACGTTCCGATGTATAAAGCATGATAGCTCTGACTTCAAAATAGTGATTATTCCCACATAGCTCATCTCCTTCAACTCCCTCCATATGACATGACCATCGCGTTAGGGACGATCCCTTTAATCAACCCGCTCTCTGCACTGAGAGCACCGAGGACACCAGACCACACTGTACAGCCACTCTCTGTCACTCCGTGAGAGGAGTTTCCCGAGGCTGCGCTGACCTCTTTGTGATCAGCAAAGTGCCTCTCTGAGAACCTCACTCTAGTCGGTGCAGATCAATTTATTGAGAAGCCAAATTGTCCTCCTGATCCAGGCGCCTGTATGAGAACCGATTTTCTGAGGGAGACAGGACATAGCAGGCAGCTGAATTCAGCTCCGATTGGTCTCTGCCTTATTTTCCAGGTTTAGGGGAAACAGCCATCTTTTCTCTGCTTGTACCGTGCACAGAGTAAGGATTTTTTATATATATTAATAACTAAAAGAAAAGCGGCGTATTCACATTATCAGAGTCACTTTTTTTTTAACTGAAGAATCTTGAAAAATTTAAGAACCTGTTATTTGTTTGGAGATTACTTTACAAAATCCAAAGTTAGTACTAAGATGCCAGCAATGTGATTTTCGGTATACCAGTCTTCTCTTTTAAGGAGGTTTTTTTCTCCTTCTGTGCATTATGGATGTTTAATTGAAAGGTTACACACAGGGTCATCAACAAGGCTCACAATGCCTCTAGCCTCACAATACACTTCACTTCAAAGGGATTGGCTGCATTCCTGAGCCTTGTACCAATAAGCACTAATAACACTGAAAAATGAAAACTGAAACAGATGTCTCCAATCGCATTGATTCTTATTAGCTGTTCACAGCTATTCTTACACCTCTAGGCATAACGAAGCAAAGCCTGCGTGCTGGGTGTGTGGCTGCAGAGGGCCTTGGTAATGCTGTTGGAATGCTCCCCTTTGCTGCTGCTCGCTGCATTCTTGACAGGCTGTCTCCATTATAATCTTAAGAAAACTTCTTTAAAATGTCATTTAAAAATGCATCAAATATGTAAACTCTTACTTAATAAGGACAGGATTTGACAGTAGCATGTATTTCTGAACTGCACCTTTATCTGTGCCTCGCTGCAGATTCTGGATCTGTTATGACCACCCAGAAAGAACTTAGGGCAGCTCTGTGGCAAGACCATGGCAGAACGGCAATCAACAGGTGAAAAAAAAGGTGTTGTGTGTCCTCCTACGCTGTAGGTAGCCCAGGCAGATGAGCAATAGACATCAATCCTTTATGCTGTCTATGTGGCGAACCAAAGTAAAACCGATGTGGCATAGCCCACAAGTGTAGTGAGTTATTGTACACTTGCACAGCAAAACAAAGCCTAAAATATCCTCACTTAGGTTTGCAGAGCTTCCTTGTCTGCCTGGTTTTCTAACACACCTTTGCTCTTGAACGTCATCGTTCTACTTAGAAAGGGCAACCATGACAGATGTGTAACAGTCTAGAGGGAACGGATTTTACCCTCATTCAACTCATGGACAATGGAAGCTGCTGCGGAAGGAGATAATATTTTTCCTCTGAAGGTTGGTAGTGTGAGGAGCACATTCAAAGTGGACCAACAATCTGTGTGACAGCAGGAAAGGGAGAGCTGATGCAGAGATGCTGAGAGAGGGTGGTGTGAGCAAAGCAGTGGGCTGTGCCAGGGTTTGCAGCCCAGCTTGTCACCCTTGTTTTCATCTCACTGACTGCTGGGTACAGGCTGCTGCCATTTTCCTCTGGATCAATGTTATCAAAACGGAAAATAACGTTTCTGACAGCATTCTTGCTGAGCAGCCAAGAGCTCTAAGGTCCCGGTCAGTTCAGCTGACATGGCTTTCTCCGCTGCTAATTTAAGTTTTATCACAAAAATCCTGCTGTTTAGCAACAGCAGGACCAGGGCTATGGATTTCAGTCTGTACTGTGGGGATCGGGTCGCTCTGATACCAAGGATCTCGATGACACCTGCACCAGCAACCTTTGTATTAACTGAGTAAAAGTGTTTCCTTATTTATTAATAAGAAATTCTGCTTTTATTGCTGCTTTTTTAGTAACCGGATGTGTGTTTGAATTTCCTGAACTTCAGGCATCATCTGGATGAAGCATCTGGATCCGCCTCATTGTGTAGTCTTTACTGACAGAAAACACTTTGGACTGGCAGCTAAAAGGAAACAGAGAATCAGCTGGTAGCATTCATTCGCTCCAGAGCCTGTTGGACCGTCCGGAAAGACGGCGCTACGCTGATCCGAGGCAGAGCGGGGCTGGTGGCCGTGACAGATACTGGAGTCCTTTCAGAGCCCAGCTCAGGCAGAACGCTGTTTTCCCGCACCTCTTTCGAGCGGTGAATTCTCACATGGGCTCACGTGGAAGGCAGAGATATTTCTGCGTATGGACTAATTAGTACTGGAAGTGTTTTCAAGCCAACTGCTTCAAGGCTGCCTAGACATCTGGCGTCCTGATACCTGAACGCCCTTCTGTTTGTGGCCTGGAAAAGGTCCACAATGGCCGCAGCTCTCTGAGCTGCCCTGCCGCTGCTTCTTACCTGCACAACGCAGCACACACTGAAATTACCACAGCAAGGAAAATACCATAAACGTTCTCGGCTGCCGTTGAGCTCACCTACTATTTGTAAGAAATGAGTGGAGTATCTGTCAACTAATCGGATGGGGCTCAAGGTAGACAGACATGTTTAGGACTTAACTGGAAGTAAGAGAAGTTGTAATGATGTGTAAAACATGTCTGTTGGTCCTTGGCTTCAGCCATCTCCACTTCTGTCTGTAAAATCCATTCCACAAACTCTGTACTGGGTTATATCCCAAACGAGATTATTTTACACAAGCATATTTAATTTGCAGTGAGGGGAACACCTTGGTTTGTTTTATGTCCACATGCCTTTTTAATTGGGCTTCTGATTATTTAATGTCACTGCTGCAGAGGTAGCTTTTGTGAGACACAAAAGAAAATTTAATGAAAATTATTCACAAGCCCAACTTCTGACTAGTAAAACCAAGAGTTTAATGTAAGAAGCAAAGTCCCCATCTGGTACTTCTCTTGGAAAGTACAGCCCACATGAAGGATTTATTGTGACATTACAATGCTTGATGTCAAATAATCTAGCCAGAGGAACAATATTGCCCTAAAGAGAGCCATCAGGCCCTGTGTGACATGGGTATTTGAAAGGATTAACTACACTTAAATCAATATGGGCAATGAAAACAGAAATAACCAATCTCTCAGCCGCTCAATTATTTAAGAGTGTCTTCAGTCTCCACAGAACAGAATTAAACGCTTGTTTAAGAGGACTGACAATTAAATCTATTTCTTTAATGTCAGGATAAGGACGAGGGATCCTTGACTGCACTGTGGTGTGGAGGAGTGACATTCCACCGAGAAGAACATGCGGAAGGAGCTGTTGGGGTTCCTACCGCAAGGAGCTTTCCCGTGGCAGGGCCTGGCCACCCCCCGGCTGGCGCTATGGGGTACACAGTGCACACACCACCCGTGCCAGACACCGCCACGTCCTCCTCCGCTGTGCCGGTGCTCCGCACTCGCCGGCATGTCCAGCTGTGGCTGCCAGGTTGTGGCAGCAGGTCCAGTGGCAGCACCCGCCAGGAGGGGATGGCAGCGGTGCAGCCTCTGCCCCGTCTCCGCACCCGCTGCACACACTGAAAGGCTGTGTCCAGTTACAGCTTCTCAGCTGTCCTTTTCCTTTCTAGTGCTACGTTTTATGAGTATGAAATGTAGGTTTTAAAATTCTCAGAATACTAGTAACTCTTATTTCAGGTTATAATGTAAGATAATTTGATTGAAGTGGGCTGACAATTTCCCAGTTATTTGAGTTTTGAAAAGTTTGTGTGACCTATCCCAATATTTTTGTTAATAACTTTTGGAAGATATTTTACAGAGAACCACTCTGACCTTTCATGATGATACTATTTCTCCTGAGGTGCTTGTTCATCTCAAAGGCAATGAAGAAATTCCTGGTGTGGAAAATTTTAATAAGAAGTTCTATAAAAAGGCGGTAACAGAAGCAGGCTGTATGCAAAGCGCTGAATGTTCATCCATCATATCGCAAACACCCTAGGCGACAGGAGAATGTCAGATGCTTGCGTGCCTTCAGCTAGAGTTCCTGGCCAGAAAAGCTGAAAGATGTTCTTACATTTGAGACAACCCAATGCACTAAAAATTCCTGAAAAATACATTCTAGTGGCAATTGTCCATTATGAATTTCTGTTTTTCTAAGGCTTCTGTGAGTTGCAAGACAGTGAAAAATTCTGATTCTTGATTTTTAAACTACTTCACAACATGGCAAATGAATGCAAAGCCCTCCTTCTCTGGTTGGTAACCAACAACGTCAAAGTCATTCCCCACGTGCCACACTGACTTCTTGCTGCTGCTGAGCTCCGAGTCACTAGAGACAAGCTCTTCCTGGACCTTTCACCCCTTTCCTGCATTTTATCTCTGTCCCTCAAAATATGACCGTGGTTTAATATATTTGTTTCTTTCAACTAGGCAAAAAGTGAAGTCCATGAAAAGCTGATACTTTTCTAAGTATTTTTAAAAACAATTTGTGAAAACATATTGCAGAAAATCATTACTCATGAATTTGTCTTGACACTTATAAGCATAATAGCTTGGAGGTATTGTTGATTAATGATTTCTATTCCTCTGATGTTCTAGTACTAACTTGTCCACATTTCAGAGTCATAGAGTACAATGAAAAAAAATACAACAAACAAAAAACCCCAAAAAACAAAACAAAAAATTCGTCACTTTGTAACCAGAGATTGTCGATTTTACGGCTTATATGTGCCCTGACAGCTTTGCACGCAGTTCTCAACTTCACCACTCTTACTATTGATCAAATGGCTGCGATGCTGCTGTGTTGAGCCTCACCCTCAGCACATGTCTGGTTTTGTGGTCACCCTGCTGGTTATTTTCATGCCATTATTTTGCTGATCATCACCAAATGATTTATTTCCTCATCTCTTGCATCAGTATTACACAGCTGTTCATTCTTCTTCAGAGCGTTTGATGCGCTTTCTTTGCCCTTCTTGCTCTATTACTCCTTACACATGTCAGGAGTTTCGCCGTCGCTTTGGCACACATCTTTCAGCCACACATGAAATCACCTAAACTGCAGCTTTACTGATGTTGCCATCGTTATTACCTGCCCTGGAGAGCTGACAGTCTAGGTAGAAGATGATTCACTGCAGGTAAAGATCACAAAGATCTACAGACCATGAGTTAACGCTGGGATGATGCCGGTCCCCGTGGTCAGACGTAGTCACAGCACACCTGCAGCCGAAGCGCTGATGATAATTTAATGGCTACAGTCGCATATTTGACATAGTAGCGTGTGCCTGTAATTGCACACGTGCAGGGAGCTGGGCACACTCCTCACACCGTGGGGAGGGTGCAGCGTTGGGGCTTCATGAGGGGCAGGGGGAAGCTCTCGTGTGCACACACCCAGCCTCAGCACTGTCGGGCACTAGCATATAATTTCAAGGTACTGATCTTCGTGCTCGGTAAAACTCGCGTTAAACCGCATGTATGTTTATACAGGTTAGAAAAAGCAGGTTCCATTTGTTTGCAGGTCTCAGAATGAAGGTAGAGTTCCATAGGAGAGGAATTTTTTTTTCCAGCATGGAATTAATTCTGTGAATCCAAATCTGGAGTGTTCATTCCTCACCAGCTGACTTCTGTAGCACCTGAGGAACAGGGATCTGGAGTAATTGTGACACTGCTGGCACGCTGTTAGTCTGCGGAGCTGGGAACAAACTATTTCAGACAGTAATCTTAACGCAAAAAGCAGGGTGAAGAAATGCGGGTAGGCCATCGCGGAGCTGTCCACAGTCACGGGGGTTTACGCGGGGCCGTGCAGCCCGAGCCCCGCCAGCCTGATCAGCCCCTCTGTAGCACGGCCAAGCTACCTGCTTGCTGGTATTTGTCGTTAGCAGAACTCTTGGGAACCGAGAACTAAAACGGAATCTCTCACTCTT
>NW_010420210.1:22005-30273 GCF_000710305.1 Buceros rhinoceros silvestris
AATCTCTCGCTCTTTCCTCTGTCTTTTGTTCTGGCTTCAGAGGCTGATGGACCTGAAGGGTGGGTTTCAGATACACTGACAGTGTGCCACAGGCAGAGGGAGATCTCTTTTTCCCATCGTGTTTTACTTTCCATCCTCTTTCACTCTACCACAATTACTTTTACTGCACGCTGTATGTAAACACTGTTCCAAGCTGGTGGCTGCAGCCTAGGAGATACTTATTCAAAGCTGGTGCCAACCTCCTCCCCTTCCCCCTTTTTGACCTGAAAGTGTTTTCTGATTCTCCTGGTAGGGAGACACAAGTCTCAGCAGGAGAGCTTCAGCTAAGCCAAAGAGGAGTCATGCTGTTTGCTTTCAGGACTGACTTCTATCGGCTCTGCCCCAGCTGTTTTGACCCAGTCACCTGTGGCTGCTCTTTGATGGGCTAGTTGATGCCTGCCCCTTGCCACTCAGTAAGTGGGAGAACTTGTCTTGCTCAGACTGCACTGTCACTTTTTTTCACTTGACAGCGGACTGGTCTGACATGGTTCTTGTCACTCAAACGGAGTAGAGCACAGATCCCTTTAATCCATCTAACAAGAAGTTCACTTGTCTTCTCTCAGCACTAAAACTAATCACACAGCAAACCACAAGTGTGTGGTTTCACACAGGGATATAAGGAAAGAAAAGACAATGTTTGCAAGTGGGCCTACAGAATGTCATCAGACATAGAGTCCGTTACACTTTGCTTCCTTACAGCCCATTTCCCAAACCTGAGAAAAGCCAGGGCACAGTTCAACTCAAGCTCAAGGGTTAGATCCACAGCTACCCTCACCTCTCCTATGCCAAACCCTTTGCTTTTTGCAGCAAGCTGATGCTGTAACTCCTGCTGATACAGGATTTCTTCCACAGGCTTTGTTGAAAGCTGCAGCAAATCCTGCTCTTTGGCTCTGTGTCCGCCTCATTCACAAAATGGTTCAAATCTTAGCCCACCCCTCAGAGGAGCCAGTGACGGTCACTTACAATCACAGCTGCAGACACATCCCTCTATGATCACTCTGCCTGTGACAAACTGAAGCTGTGGTCCTCAGTTCTCCGTGCTAGGTTTCTGCTCTTACTTTTATTTTTAAAGTTTCAATAGATGAGAGGTTCATTCTTTCCCTGATGAGAAAACAGGGATGTCTTGCGCATGTTGATTATTTGTGAGGTTCTCTAGTGTCACAACACCCCTAGAGCATTACGCTTTAATCTACCTCTTTGCCCAGTTATGAACTGATGGACAAGAAAATAAAATCTGAGCAAGACAAGGATTCATCCAATGCCAGTGCTTGTGGCTTTTCTTGTTAATTGAATTAAATAAATGGAAATAGAGTCATGCCTGCTTAAGTAGAAAGAGGAAGAATGAGCAAGAAGGAAAATAAGAAGTCTAATCTCCCTGATAGGAAGACTATTAACATTCATGGCATGGGGTGCACTGAGGGAATTTTAGAGTAACTCTCCAGGGCTCCCAGCCTGGGGAACAAGGGATCACGGCAGCCGGGAAGGAAGGGTCTGTTAAAACAGTAAGGCTATTCTCTTATGGACGAGTCTGCCTTGGACAGTATGATCTGGAAGGAGTGTGCTGGGTAGACTTGAAATCAGCATTTTTCCTTGTGACTATACTGTCAGTATAAACTACTTCAGTAAAACTAAACTAGATGCGCAAGAGCATAGGATGTGAATACTGCTTCTAGCCTTTGCAGCGATCTACCTCGAAAGAAAACACTTCTATGAGTTACAGAAGCAGAAAGGAAGGATGTCAAAGACAAGGTGTAAAATCTGAGCCATAGATCTAAGCTCTGTAGAATCTTTCTGTCCTCTATTCCTCTTATGTTAGGAAGTCACTCATCTAATCACGATGGTGTTCATAATCGCCATCCGTTCTCCTATAAAGGAACTCCTGGACAAGACAAACTGTCACCCAGGGGAGAAATACGGGATTTTTGGGTGGTCAGTTCAGACTGTTTTTAAATGCACAGTCAGCAGTGGTTGTGAGGTAGGAATTGTGCTTTCAAACTGGTTTAACTGCTTACCACGGGTGTGCAGCAACGAGATGTTTAACAGGGAATGGAAAGGTAGAACTTTCAAGAGAGCAGAGATTTAACAGGTCTCTGCACCAGATGCTTGGCAATGCGACCGCTCCTCAGGTGGGTGAGCACAAGCAGGTCCTGGACACCACCTTGAACGTCCGTTTTCAGATACCTAAAATGAAGAACTTCAGGCCTTTCAGTGGCGCTTTAGTGAGGAATGATCTTGGCTAGCTGGCAGGTAACGTGCCGGTGCTGCCTGTCCCTGTGCCGGCTGTGCCTGTGAGGAGTCTCTGTGCGGGGAAAGGGAGCCCTGTGGCCCGAAGGCTCTCAGGGGACTAAACATTCCTCCCACAAACCTTCCATCCACCTGTTTCCAGGCCGTGCCCCAGCTCCTCCCCCTCGCCAGTGCACCCTTTAATCTTATTTAGTAGGTGAAATGGTGGGGATAGGTTTAATCACTGGAGAGGTGGGGATGCTGATAGCCGCGGGGCTGCCCCAGCTGTGTGGTGGAGTCAGCGCTGCGGGGGAGAGGATGGCTGATGAGCTTCTCAGCTTGAATCTCCATAGGCTTCGCGTTCACGTGGGGAAGCCCATCTCAGATCTGAGAGATTGCTCAGCACAGGCCTGCTAGGCAGCTCTGCTGCTTACAGAGTGCTTGTTATTTGATTAATTTGTTGGAACGTAACATAGCCAGGAATACTTGAGAAACCTCCCCAGATGTCCCCCTCTGTGTCTCTTCTACATTAATGTGAACAAAATCGATGGAGCCTAAAGTGAGATGCTCTTTATAAATAAAAGATAGCGCTCGTCAAAGGCAGCAGTGACTTAGAGCTTCTCGGTCTCTTTGAAAGCAGAGGAGTTTTGAACGCAGCGACGAATCGAAGGGTGTGCGTGTCCTGGGAGAAAGAAAGAGGGAGGCTCACGGGCCAGTTTCACTTAAAAGTGGTGGGAATCTCGTACAGTATACGGCAACAGGCTTTGGAACGTATGTTGGGGGATGTGCAGGTTCAAACTAATTCTTATTAGTAGAAGCCAATAATTCTGCTTATTCCTATATAAGACACAGGGAGCAACTTGAAATTTGATCCTTTTTTTCAAAATGCACTTTAGCTGTAATAAAGCAACATTTCTGAAGTAATGTTTCTTATGTCTGTCACTATGGCAACCTGCTAGGTGCCAGTATGACAGGAAACCTGCATTATGAGGCTGCATCCCAAGTGGTTCTATCAGAAGGCAAAGGCAGTATCATATATGCCAAAGAAACAAACACAGTTTAAAAGCTTCTTTTATTGTTTTAAGGCAGTTCACAAAGGTGTTGAGCAGGACTTTTCAGCAAACTCAGAAAACAAACTGAAGATTGTCCAACAGCTACCTCTAAAATTACCTTTTAGAAAACCTTTCAGACTGTGCTGCTTCCTCCAGCCATTTGTTACCGTGACCCGAAATGATGGCTAGCGTCTGCGCTCAGGGAACAAACTCTAAGAATCACTTCTTGCGTGTTTGTTCATAAAACCAGCAAGAATTTCTTGATATCGAAATATTTAATTTTACATAGCAAATAAAGAAAAAAAATTTCCAGAGAGAATTTATCAGTTGAGGATTTTAGTGATTTTCAGGGGCACGGATCGGAGAAACCACATTCTGCCTTTCTGTGGTGTTTTCAGGAAACAGAGAACAGTTGCACAGTCTCAAGACAGATGTTGATAAACATCCGTGTAAAGACTTCGGACTTGTTGAGAAAGCGCCAGTTTCGTTTTGACACTGCTGACCAAACAATATTTTTCTTACAAGATCTCCATTGGAAAGTTTATTTCAGTTAGAGAGAGGGAAAGAAAAAATACTTTCATAAGAAATCCTTTTTCTCGTGTGATCTTTGAGGATATTTACAAATCATTAAATGTTTTTGCTTTTGTGTTACAGAAATTAAAATCCTTTAAGAAACAAGTTCAGGCATTTTGCTGGAAACAAATGTCCTGACCTGCAAATTAATGCCAGTTCTGTAGTCAGAGTTCTCAGAAGGATAAACATTTCTTGCATACTTATTGAGAAGGATCTGCCACTCACCCCGGCCCTGCTCCGGAGCCCACTGAAGCAGATAATAGTCTTCCCATTAACCCCCACAAGGTGAAGATCTGACCCAGATGCAGACAACTGTGAAGACTCGTCCTGCAGCTGCTAACATCACTGCTAACTTTCATCACCTTCCCCCAGGATGAGGAGCACATCTGCACCGCTCAGCACCCAGAAAGGCCCTTCTGTGAGCAGAGCGGCACTGTGAGACCCCGACCCTGTGCCCTTTGCTAAGGCAGGCTCCCACCCAGCGCCGTGAATGGAAGAGGGAGGCAAGATCTGATCTCCCCTGTAAAAACGCCTACCTCTTCCCGGGACGTGTTTGGGAATGTGCTGGCTTTACTTCCCCACTGAGGGGCAAAGTTTTTCCGTAGTTGGAGCATGGACACGCCGTTTCTTTCCCAGGTAAACTGAAAATGTCAAAGGTAAAAACCCAAACCTACACACAACTGCTCTACAGTTACAGAGGCAGCGAATGTTCCGCGTCTCTGGTGCAACATCAACTTTACGTGGATGTTTCTCTGCTTTCCCAGGACAGGAGCTGTGGTATAACAAACGCATCACGGAACAGCACCACAGCGGAGGCTCTGCACCTCCCATGGCACAGGAGGGTGAGAGAAAGCAGTGCTGCTCCCAGATGAGAGCACATCATGGTTTTTTATTCCTTCTTACCCAAGAACAAGAGAATTGCTTTGCATACGGTTTCTTTTTTCTAGTTGTTTGACTTCCACTGGACAAGGGTGCAAAAAACAGGGTAACACTTTATTATAAGGGCCCATTTGGCTTCACATCTGATTCTGAGGTTCTTGTTACCTCCAAGGCGAAAGGCTATGGTTTGTGAGCCTTGTGCCAGATGATAGGTTATTTATTTCCCCTGAGCTGGTAGGTGGAGGAAGAGACCAGACAAGGGCAGTCTAAGCTCTCCTTACTTACCACGGGCTGCAGAAACTGATTTAGCCTTTTGTCTGTCTGTTCCTTGACATCCAAGTCTGATCTAATTTATAATTGTTGTAATACCAAAGCATAATCGACAGTGTCAGCAGAGGTCTGAACCAAGCTCAGCCTGGCTCTACTGACCTGACAGTGCCGCAAGGGAGATCAAACGCAGTGTTTTCTCTGCTGAGTCTACCAGTGGGGATCTAAAGACAACGAAAGGCATTATTCTTCTTTCTTATTGTTTGGAAGGTAAGATGACACCCTGCTAAACCGAGCCTCTCGTATATGAACTGCAAGTTAAGAAAAAGCCTGACTCTCCGATATATCAGAACCTGGCTTTGCCCTGTACGGGTTATTGATGAGGAGAAATGGCAAAGGATAGTGATGTTAACCACGCTGGGTACCGAAACAAGCTGCTTTCTGCAGAGCAGTTTCCCCATGCTCTGACCAGGTTTTTCCAGTAATTAGTGTGTATTTAAGGTCAAAAGATAAAAAGAAGTGAGGGGAATTCCAGCATCACCATTTCTACAGCACTGACTGCGGCTACCAATGTTTTCTGAGGAAGTGTTAGGTCAATTCAGGGAGTTCCAAAATGAAAGAGGTGTTGGTTAGATTGGAAAATCCTTTTGATCAGTTTTGACAGCAGCCTAGAGATACCTAAGTCCAAATACTTTTATCTGTTCAGATTAGAACAAGATGCCCAATTAAAACAGCATTTTATGAAGTGTGTGTTTTCAATTAGAAATGAAAGCGTCTTCATATCGGTAAGATAAATCAGCAACTCTTAGGTTCCCAGTTAGCTTTCGCATACAGGAGCCCATCTGAACATTGCCAGGGCATGGAAGCATCCCTACTGTGGCAGCCAGTAGGAAGAGGATTTCAGCGACTCTCCGCTTCGCTTATCACCCTAACTGGGGTGTGGCACCGAAGATAACACAGCAGATTGCTCAAGAACTGCCAGTGAAGCATGGAGCTCTCCTACCAGCATCCTGCAAGGAGTAGGACGTTCAGGAATTTCTAGGAGTTTACTCCCCACCTCTTCAGCAGAAACGGTGCTGTCCTGCGGATATACAGGGGTACGGCCAGGGCACACACAACAAGGCAAAACCTGGAAGAGAAACACGTGGGCGTCCCTTCTTGTTGCAGGTAATTGTCTTGGTGGCAATGCAGAGGGAAATTCCTCCAGAAAAAGAGACTTCTATCAATAAATAAATCAAAAAACCAACAAAGAGGTACACAGAGAAAAAGAAAGGCAGAAAAGCTGTTAGAGGACACCGTGCTCCTCCTGACACAGGAACGATAGGGACTCTCGTTCTGTCTTGCACTTGTGCTCGGTGTGCCTCAGCTCCTGAACTGCTATTCCCGACAAACAAAGACCCAGTGATGGGTCTTTATTCCTCCTCTGTATCAATACTGAAAACCTGTAACACAAAATGCATGTGCGTAATGTATGTTATTGATCTGGCCTCAGAAGCCTTTTTCCTGAAAAACACTGCAAAATAGAACTGTAATTTCATTATGCATGGTAGTCCTTGCTAATGTTGGGGACACAAGCACAGCTTCTGATGACAGCGATGATGGCAATAGCATTATTAACTTTCTTAGGATAGACTTCTTAGATTATATGTCTATAAAGATTTTTACTTAGTCCTGAGAGACCACTAATCTTACTGAGGAGCCTCACAAGACGCACACCTTCAGCAGAGATTACAAACGCTTTGGAGGGCTCCTTTCTCGTGCTTGATGGAGGTTATTTTTTTCTTTCTGTGGCCATTAGACACTTGCGTAAGTAACTGGAATGATCGCCGAACCCCAGCCGCTGTGGGAAGCTGGAAAATGCACCAGTGCAACACGACACTTGAATTTCAGCTCTACGAAAGACTGGTGTAGAGGTTGTACCTCCAACGCGAGAGGCTCAACCCAAGATTGAATCCTCGTTTAACTTTCTTTTTTTAACCATCTCAGAAAAGTATGCATTGATTTTTAATGACAATTTTGCTCAACTTAATTTTCTAGGAAGAGAAGGAGTCTCTGTCTGCATAAGCAGCAATTTTTTGTCAGCGTCTTAGAGAACTTTCATATTTTGGGTTCCATATGCTCATGTCTAGCTTTCTCTACATATTCTTAGATTCAGACTTCTTTTTAAAAGCACAAAGGCATAAAAAATGCTGCACAATTATATACTCATGTGTAAGGAATAATTTGCCATATCTTACAAAAGGAGCAGAATTAAGTCCGTCCCGTAAGATACGGGAGACAAAGACATCCTGCTTTTCTCATTCAAGTACTCTTCAGAGTCTGGAAAAGAAACATTGAAAGTAGAAAATAAATAATATTTAATATTAACACCTACATATTGTTTTAAGGTTGCCGTTACTCGGTTTATGGCTACAAGGAACTAATGGGCCCTGTGAACACAGGGGGTTCGGGCAGACAATTTTCTCTCTGCCACCACTGACCCAAATGCACCAGGTACCCAAAGCTTCATTTCCAGCCAGTGTTTGTGGCAGGGTGGGAAACACAGGGGGTTCGGGCAGACAATTTTCTCTCTGCCACCACTGACCCAAATCCGCCGGTTCCCCAAATTTTCATTTCCAGCCAGTGTTTGTGGCAGGTTGGAAACGAGTGGGTGTCTCTGTCTTCTTCTCGTGAAACAAAGCTAAAGGGGGGGATGGGGAGGGGAGTGTTTTTTGGAAAAAAAGCATTTCCCTTGAGTTTCAGACGACCAAACCCAGACCCAGTTCTAAGCCTTGTTCTGGCCTTTTCCCACAAATAAGGTTAAGCCTACCAGGTTTTATGCTCGGGAATGTTGACACACAACAAATGTTGAAGTATTCTTTGCAGCGTGTTTGGAAACCAAATTTTAAATTTATACCAGGAGAACATTTGCAGCACTGCTGTTTGGAGAGCTTATTCCTGTTTTCTGATAGGACAGCACCGTGCCTCACCAAGGCGTTTCGTTGTGCTAACGTAGAAGAGAGTTGGTTGACTACATTTGGAAGTTTTTTAAATTCGCAGAGGAAAACAACAATATGGTTTTTTAAAAAGTGGAATAAGATCATAATTTGCTTCTGGATATTCCACAAACAGGAAAGAGAATGTCCCGGTTTGGGCTAGACTTCCTTGTTTTGAGTTCTGGTCCAATATAATTATTCCCTGCATGTACTTCACCCCACACCTCGCGCTGTTAACCGAAAGGTTGGTGGTTCGAGCC
>NW_010420211.1:0-5117 GCF_000710305.1 Buceros rhinoceros silvestris
TGGTTTTTACCTCGGCCAAACCAGTGACAACGAGTTATAAAATAATTAAGAAAAAATTGCTAGGTTTTGGGAATATTTAACTGTACCTTGCAGTATACTACTGCAGCTACAGGTGCGACATGAGTTCTCCTGCAACCAAAAGGTTGCTTGGTTGTTCCATTCCTCAACTTCCCTATTATTCTGCTGAAAATAATACAGCACTTGGGATATAGGTCTGGGTTACATTGTTCCTCCCTCTGGCAATTATGTACTGATTTCCCTCTTTTTGAGAGAATCTGAAGTGATATTAAAGTGGGAATAGTGACCTGGAGAGTATAATATTAGCCACGTTCCCATAAAACACAATCACATAAGAAGCACAGTGTTTGTACTAGCACAATACCTTCTGAAGTTTGCTACATTCCATACCTTTTTGAGAAAACTTGTGTTTGTATGTAACATTTAATCAAAGATCCACTCTACTGTAAAACAGCAATTTCCTTTCAAGTTTTCCCACTTAAAACCCTTTTGAATGTGAACGGCCAGCAATTTTAACACTGGCTACAACTTGGTTAGAATGAAAAAAAAAAAAGAGAAAATTGTTGGCATGTTAATAACTTAGTGCCTCTAAGGGGTAGCTAGATGGTTCCACATCAGAAAAAGAAGCTTCTTTTTCAGCCCTATTATTAATTACAAAATTATTATAATTCACCACAATATCCTAGTTTCCTTCATTTCAATTTGTGGAGTATTTCTCAACAGGCACATGTGGTCCTGTCATAGTTCCAATGAGAGCAGCTCAGTGAGAAATTTTCACATCCATTAAGATGTGGACAGCCAAGAACTTACATGGAAATAAGTGGACAGTCTCTAAACAGGTGTCTGGGAATAGCTTTCTACACTTTATAATGGATTACAAACAAGTCAGCTTATACATCAGATTTCATGCAGTATCTCAAACATTCTTTAACCTTTGCAGCGTAAATGGTTTAAGATACGAAGAAAAGTTATACCTGCTTCTTTAGACAAAACAGTTATTGTTCACATACACAACCTCATGCATGCCATTTGTCAACAAGGAAATGAAAGGCATGTTCATAATACAGGTCTTGCTATTACTGGTATTTGTTATTTTGTGCTATGAAAAAATGGAAGACAAAGATTGTATCTAATGGAAGAAAGTGGATATTTAGGATACACAATGGTGATTTCAGTGTCTTATTTCAAGGAACTACATATAAATGCATCATTTTGGACAAAACTTCTAAGAAGGCAGATTTTAATGTATTCTGTATCTTTTTTTCTTCTTGATCATTAAAAAAAGTTTTCAACAATCTACTGGTCTACAGCCAATAGCTGAAGTAGAGAACACTCAGATGCTTGCTGCTGTGCCCCACAGTTTCTCCACAGCTTTACCCAATGGTTTGTTCCTGTACTCATACAATTTGTGTGGTTTACATAACAAACTGCATCAATCATGGAGTTTCAACTCACCTTAGCATCTCACCTTTACCACACAAGAAACTGAAGTGCTTCTTGTGAGTTTGTTTGGCAAGGAAAATTTAAATACTAAGCATTAATGTATACAGCCTTTTTTGGAAACTAATAAAAATGGTATTGAAACAACCAGAAGTGAAAAATTATTTTAGCAGACACTGAATGAATCTCCCCAGTTAAACAAACACCCTGCTCATTTGCTTTAATAACTTACCTAATCCATATGGAAAAAATTAACAACTGGAAAGAAAGGAATAACCTAACATGTTTTGCAGCCTGGATTTCAAGTGTACTTTCTACAGTGGGATGTTCTAACGACTTTGTAAACAGCAGAGCTTGTCCCCAGAGCATACAGTCACCAGACTATTAAGCCTATGGTGGAACAGGGCTTTGTGAAACAGGTTCTTCTCTGAAGCAAGGAATCCTTTCCAGCTAAAAAAGCCAGTCCAGGCACAGCAAACACTTACATGTATACAGCGCAAAGGTGCTTGGATCACTTTACATCCTGATATTAGGTTTTTTAATAACACTTGTGTGACTTGCTCTGAGCTCCCACTGCTCAGGAAGGACTGTGAGGCTGAGCCAAGCCACCACGTTGCCCTGAAGGACCTTCAGCACATCTCTGCACCAACAACTGAGGCAGACTTGAAAGGGAAAAAAACCAGACCTGTGCAGTGTTCTCCACAGTGATTTGCACTGCCATCACATAAGACACACACATAAGCTTTAATCACCTCACCCTGTATGGAAAGAATATTTATACAGCGAAAATACGATTAGTAACGTTCGTAACACTGCAACGATCTAGTGTCTGTGCCTCAATTTGAGAACTACTTGTTAGCAAAGGCACAACAAAACGCCCCTTCACTTGCTGAACGACAATGAAAGAATTGTCAGAGGCTGAGCTCTTTCAATAAACAACTCTGTCTATACTCAGTTAGCTCTACTTACCACCACTGCTAGTTCCTTAAACAATTACAAGAAAGTAAGCTTCATTTCAGTTCTTCACTGTTATGTCCATTAATAACAGCTGGGGAAAAAATATTTAGAGTCTTGATAAAATCAATTGATACACAACATTGTTAGTGTAGAAATGCCACAAGACTATTGTCTGCTGACAAGGAAGCTCTGGAAAAAAAAACCCAAACAAAGAAACAACAACAACAACCACTCTGAGTTGTTAGTTTTCTATGAGAATTCAAGAAGGACGGATAAAGTGTCAGAAAAGTTAGAAGTGAGAAAAAGATGAGAAACTAAGGAGTTACAGACTACCTAGTTTAATTTCAATTTGCAGAAAAATACCAAAAAATCAAACTCTGTAACTAAGAAGCATCAAGAAGCTGAGTAATAGCCAACATAACAGTATCAAAACCAATCATGTAAAAAAACCTCAGCTACTCTTCTGGCAGTGCAAAAGGCCTTACAGAGAGAAGAAGAGCAGGCACTAACTCTTGACTTAAAGTCATTTGACACCCTTTTCTATTATTTTCCCCAGGTAAATTTTCAAAAAAATAAAAAAACCCCTAAATGAAACTTCTATGACATTTATGCTAAAGTTATGAGAAAACAGTGACCAGGTTGTAACTGTCAATGACTTCTCCAAATGAGAAATATGTATTAACGGGCTCTGCTAGGGCATGTCCTCTGTCCAGTATTACTCAGTTTCATTAACAACTGGAATAGAGAATGCACTACCTACTTATTAAACTGGCAGATCACATCAAGCACAAAGGGATGGAAAGCAAATCAGCAGCAAAGATTAATCCAAAATTCAATTGAAAGATGGAAAAAAGTCCTCTTAAGAAGATGCTGTAAGACAGGAAAGGAAATCATCACCCACACAAATACGAGTTGGGGAAAAACTGGGTAGGCTGAAGTTTTAGAGCAAAGAATATGAACTTTAGAATAGATCAAAAGCTGAATATGTAATTAGCACATTAAATGTCGGAAAGACTATCACTCTAAGATGAAAGTCTAAACCATAGTCAAGTAAGAAACTTTTTTTTTCCTGCATCTGCTAAGAAAGAGCATTTTGCCTTTCTCTGGGGACAGGGAAATTATTTGTAAGAATTCTTCACATCAGAGTATAAGAGCTTTTTCCTCTATTTCTGTTCCTGTTCAGGGTCACTTAAGTCTCCTTTCTTCATATTTCTGTCAGAGATCACTAGAACTGGGCTGTATAATGAGCTACATCTTGAAGACACACAGTTTTATAAATGCTTCCTGCCATACTATTAGAACAGTGCATTCATTCTTGAGATTTGAATAACAGATTTACCTCCCTTTTATCTTGGTGTTCCACCACTCAACAGATATACAACATCAATCAAAAAATCCTTCATATTTCCTTGTTACATTTTTGTGAAAAATTAGCTTAGCACTGCACTGAACACAGAATTTGGAAAACAAGAACTCATTCATGGAGTGTATGGAAGTAAAAAATCTCCCACTTAGAACTATGACACTGAAGTGAATTTTCCTGAAGGAAAATAAATTTGACAGTGAAAGACAAATAAAATAATTTAAAAAACCAACCCCACTCCCCTTCTAAAATGCTGCTAATGACTGAAAAAAAGGTATTTCTTTTTGTATAATGTTTCTGTTTTTTCAAGGATTTGCCCCAGCAAGGAAGCCTCACCTTTCTTCTATATCTTAATAGCACATACTTTCACCACAGCTGGGTACAAAAATTATACACAGGCATTCAGCAGTGATAAAGGCATTCGAAAGCATAAAGTCTCAGCACGACAACTCCAGCAGCAGGATAGGATGAAAAACTGAGGACAAAAGACTGAATGAAAAAAAAATCAGTGCAAGACATGAGAGTGACAGGTACTGTGGGCTGCTGCACATTAGCCATGGAGAACTCCCTTTTCTCCACTGTGCCTTACAGCACTCTGCATGAAAAGCACCATGTCTGAATTGTAAAAAAGACATGAAAGTGAGAACTGGGGATTATGGTTAAATTTAAATTGACGGCTCGGTTATTGGTTTATTGTTTTAAAATTTAACACCATATGCTTGTTTGCTGACTATCTATACACTTGCCTAGAAGTTTTAATGTTGCAAATATAATTAACATGAAAGATAAAGGTGGTTTGGTTTACCTGAGACCAGACTTCCAATGGCATTTCCAACTCATGAAAAAAACCCCTGAGATTTCAAAACATTACTTCACACTCTGACTCTGAGGAGGAGTGCTATGCAAAAATAAATGAAATGCATTTTCACGGGAATTAATTAATAAAATTCTGGCATACAATACATATACATGCTGGATTATATAGATGGCTTAATGTATCAGCCATGCAGCACCTATGCTGTAAATTCTACGTTCGGAAGTTGCATTGGACTTAACTTGCACACGTTGCACTGCAGAACAGTGAGTACAGAGGGGCACATCACAGCACATGGATAAATCAGCAACTTCTGATCAGGGTAGTGATTCCTATTTGAGTGGGACTTAGATGACAGGGAAAGCCGGCTGTTACAGGTATTTGATCTTGAACTTCTCTAGACAGCAACGACCCTGGTCAGCTGTGTGATGTACGAGCATCTCTGGACAAAGGGTCAACTGATGAAGAGAAAATTTAGTTGCCCCCCCCCCCCCCACAAAAAAACAACAACAAAACAAAAAAACC
>NW_010420211.1:5193-22444 GCF_000710305.1 Buceros rhinoceros silvestris
ATTAAAAAAATACCATGGATGGCAGGTACATGTATCTTATCAACTTCTGTAAGGAAGCAGTATTACAGCAGTGCATGAAGTTAAGATATAAGCTATCATGTATTTGGCTTTATCTAGAGATTCATAATGTATTTGCTATAGCATGCAGTTATAATTACAATTTTGGTTGCTGACAGATTCTCTAAGGCAAGAACTATAATCACATATTTCTGCAGGAATAATTACAAAGCCTGCAAAAAGGCTGAGAAGTCATCATGCTTGAGTGCACTGGATGAAGGTTAAAGTCTCTTCCAGCGAAGCCAAATGAAGCCAAAGCAGAAGCAAGAATGATGACTCTTGGGCACTATGGTGTTCATACTCATTAGTTTTTTGCTATTCCTTTTTTAACAACCTTATGTAACCATGCCCTTTCTTCTTCCTCTCTCGCTCTCCAACATCTACTAGTATGTTTAAAGACAGGTCCTTGAAACTACTCCTGGCAATGTAGACAGATATGCAACCTTTGCATGAAAAAGAAAAAATATTCATTTTATTGCTTTTGCTTTCTGTATGGACAAGCTCCAAATTTGGGAGAATCAACTTACGATGAAAAGACAGTACAAACCTGAATTCAATTCAATCATCTCAAAAATAACTGGTTAAAAAAAATCTTCCTCTTAGGCACTGATCATATTTTTTCACTGCAACCCTTTTTAACTCACCTAGAGAGTGATCTAAGGGATCTCAACAGGATATGGTCACAGCTACCACTGATCTGGTAACTTAAAGGGAGCCCATCATACGGCTCATTCAACATCATTCACACAAATACAACAGAAACACAGTGCACCTGCAATGACTTCTAGGATTAAAGCTCAACCTCCAATAGCTAGGCAGCTCCTTCAATTTTTTTTGTCATTTAGAACAACTTCAGCATTTTTACCCATGTTGTCACTATTCATTGACCTATGCTTAAAGGAACCTGAATGTGTTGTTACTCGTCAGCTCAGGATTTAAATTGACATGATATATCTCATCAGAAAGTTTCCAAAAATTTCCCGAGATCTCCACACACACTATACAGTACCAAAATGTAACTGTAGAAAAAGTGGTCACAGGTGAACAAATAGGGAAACACAAAGTAAACTCAGAAGAGAGGGAGGATCTCATCAATTTGTACAATTTGTACACCTGACTGGGGTGGGGTTAGAGGAGCATTCCAAGCTCAGGCATCCTACAGCTTTGTGAACTGCAGAACTCTTTGCAGATATATAGTAATATGCTTGATTGTCAGGATTTAAACCTGCTGAAACCCATATAGTGTTTCAAAACAATTTTATTCTGTTCCTATTCTGTTTTTATGAACGACTTACCACAGAGAAATGACTCTAATTAAAAACAACTAGGAAATAAGGTATTTTGGAAATGGAGTAACATGTACTTTCAAACCTGGTTTTAGACACTGATACATTTTAATAAAACACATTACTTTGCAAAAGATACATGGAATATGTAAAGCTTTTATATTAAAGCTAAATACAGTAATTACAGGTATCCTCGTCATTAATAAGAATCCATTTGCAAAGATGTTTTCACAGGCAAGTTCAGTAGATTTAAGGCAGACAGATGTTCTACAATGAGAATGATAAACAACCATGGAGTAGAATTACTGTCAAAATGTTTCTCTGAGCAGCTAGATTAGTTTAAGTTAAAATGCCTAAAGTATTAATTCTCTTCAGATTTAATAAAGTAAGAAACATTCATCGAAAATATTTAGCTTATTTTACATTTACACTCGATGCTTTTTTCTTAAAGGAAAGCTAATATTAATCAGTTTTTATTAACTAAAACACTGGGTTGCAGCAAAACTATCTTCAAACCTGTTTTTAGACATTGATACATTTTAATAAAACACATTACTTTGCAAAAGATACATGGAATATGTAAAGCTTTTATATTAAAGCTAAATACAGTAATTACAGGTATCCTCGTCATTAATAAGAATCCATTTGCAAAGATGTTTTCACAGGCAAGTTCAGTAGATTTAAGGCAGACAGATGTTCTACAATGAGAATGATAAACAACCATGGAGTAGAATTACTGTCAAAATGTTTCTCTGAGCAGCTAGATTAGTTTAAGTTAAAATGCCTAAAGTATTAATTCTCTTCAGATTTAATAAAGTAAGAAACATTCATCGAAAATATTTAGCTTATTTTACATTTACACTCGATGCTTTTTTCTTAAAGGAAAGCTAATATTAATCAGTTTTTATTAACTAAAACACTGGGTTGCAGCAAAACTATTACATTAAACCTACAATTTCTTTGCTATGAAGCTGCAATATTTCTGTCCTTTTTCCTCAAAGATATAATGTTTTACATGTATTTAGACTCCCAGTTTACAAATGTGATATTAGAATATGCTGAGTATTGCCATTGCTCATTAGAAGAATTTTAATGTCCACTGTCACCCTTTATTTCTGTGCAAAATAGAATCCTAGAATATCTCAAGTTGGAAGGGACCTATAAAGATCATCACATCCAACTCTCTGCTCCTCACAGGACTAATAAAACTAAACCATATGACTTGGAGCATTGTCCAGAAGCTCCTTGAACTCTGACGGGCTTGGTGGCTTGACCACTTCCCTGGGGATTCTGTTCCAGTGGCTTACCACCCTCTTCTCAGAGAAGAGCCTTTTCCTAATGCCCAATCTGAACTCCCCCTGAAGCAGCTTCATGCCATTTCCTTGCATCCCATTGCTAGTCACCAGAGAGAGGAGACCAGCACCTCCCTCTTTGCTGCCCCTTGTGAGAAAGTCATAGACTGCAATGAGGTCACCTTCTCTTCTCCAAGCTGGACAAGCCAAGTGACCTGAGACTGAACAGTTGACTTACGGGGTCTGTTGCAGGAGATCGGCAACAAAACCTATTCCAAAGTATCTTCACTTTATATAAAGCACTGAATACAGCACTGAAAGTATCAACATGGGTAATAACCCTCTAAAAACAAATTGGTATCCATGTTATCGTCCTGGGTTACACATCTTCAGCTGAAACAACAAGAAAAAAGTTTATTTATGAATTCCCTGACATCTACAAATCTAAAGAGATAAGAAAAAGATCAATGTATTTGGAATTGGGTAGGAGATTTCTGGGGTTTTTCTTTAAAAAAAAAAAAAAAGAAAATGCCATCAGTTTGGTGAAAAAACATCACTGAATCTCTGCAAGTGATTTGTCCCGTGATGTGTTCATGGTATACTGCTCTAATATTATGTTCACGCAAAAATAATTCTAACAAGGTGTAACTAATAGGCTCAAGAATCAAGCCCAGTCTTTGAAGGATTAATCTTTGTAATTAGTTTGGCACATTTCTTCAAGTCTTGGGGGATGGGTAGGGGAGTACAGCAAGGTGGTCACAACAGCAGCTTGCAAGAATAGCATGTGTTAGGCATTTACTCTTTCTCTAGCCAACAACTCACACTTTTTTTCTTACAGACTATCAATAGCAGCAGATATTCTGTATGGAAACATTTTCAAACTGCATACATATTGACAAGTCAGGAGAGCAATCTGCAAGATTATCTTGTGTTGAGAATACCAAGACAGATTTTTATAATAAACTCTATAGTTTCAAAATACAAACAATGGAAACATCTAAATAAGCCTAGTAAATAAAACTGAATTACAACAAACCTTCTGACATCTTGGTGAAAAATCATTAACTTTTTATTTTAAAATAAAGTTTTGAACAACCGTGCTTCCTAGAGGTACATCTCAGTGGAGTAACTTCCCAAAAAATTGTTTTCCCGCAAAAATTTCCACTCAGAAATAAAGAATACCTGAAAATAAGCTCATAATTCTGAAGAGAATGATAGAATATGAAATAAATTTCCTTTTCATTTATTGTTAATACATAGCTCTATTTTAAAGCGCATCCTTGCTAAATCAGTTACATCCCTCTCTACTCTCACACCACTTGAGTGACACAGGTAGGTAAAGCACATCTCCAAAAGTACGATACTGCCTTACTTAGTGAACAAACTGAAGAGCCAACTGCGTTACCTCACTGTAACTGTTCCAGATGAACTGAAAGGCACTTACTCTCTTTATCCTAAAAGATATCAGGAGCAGGGGGGAGAAGATAAAAAAGACCCAGTTTACTAAAGCAGTTTCACTATTATCTAACCAATGCAATCACTTATTCAATTTGGTTGAATTTTCAAGGCAATTTTGAAACCCTCTTTAGGCCCAAGCAGAAGGCTGTATCCTGTTCTCTTCTCCACATGAAACTGCCAAGTGTGGTCATGCCACAACCACAAATTACTGTTCTGAGGGGGAAGCAACACCACCAAAAGAGCAGAAAGAGATAGATATTACTCCTGCACACAAGACGATCTCATGCTTCACTTGTCTTAAGAACCAAGCTACAGAAATTGAGGCAGTTTTCAATTTGACCCTTCCCTTTCTCTTTGTAATCCTATTTGAAATGATCGCGATTCAGAGATCAGAATGACTACGGCATCCTTCAGTGGTCAGTGACCCCAAAGGTGTCGTGAAGCTGAACTGACACAGATGTAAAGTACAGCTGCTTCAAAGGCACCTTCTTGCATCAGTCTTCCCCAAAATATATCTATGTCTCATTTATCACGCGTCAATAAAGAATGCCAGTTCTTGCAAAGGGTTACCTGCTTTCTTCATTTATAAACACCAGTCATTTAAAAAAGAAACCAAAACCACAACACAGTATTACTTCACAGCGCTGTGTTCAAACTCATAGTGCAGGGGTTGTGCAAAGGACCAGAGTAAAGGAAGAGTGTGAGTATATATACACGAAAACTATGCGTGGTTAATTTAACCATTAAGCAGTAAATACGTCTGTGTGTGCCACAACTTCTTCCTTTGTCTAAACCATGGATTGCCCATTATATAGAGAAGACGACTATTTTCTCAAGTAGCTAGTACTGCAATACCTTAATTTCAGAAAGGACAGAATATATAATTCTCCTTTAAAGGAAATTAATCTCTGGAACTTCACTGTGTGGCTATCTATAAATCAATGCATCCAGAAATCTCAGTTTTCCCCAATACTCACTGAATGAGATACATCTATTAAAAGTTTTAATCAGTAGAAGATTCAGGTCTACAATTCAGCACAGAGAGAATCTTAATGAACGCCATGAATCTGGTTTGTCAGTTTTTACTAAGCAATGTGCCAAAATCTATCAAAAATTATAAATACCTGATAAAAAGCTTTATGCCCCCGCAAGACTCACTCTCCCCCCATCAACTTCCTATCTACTGCTTCTTGAAAATAGCTCAGAAACACATAAAGAGTTTTAAATCTAAAAACAGGAGTGTTACCTCAAACTTTCAGCAAGGGAGTTTCAGCCTTTTTCTCTATAAAAACTGGCAAAGATAATTAACGTGTAAACCTATAAAATGGAAAACATGAAATCGCAAAATCAAAGTTTACTGAATATCCAATATTCAGTTGACACTAGCGTAAAAACCTGAATCACCTTCCTGTTACTCACTCCCACAGAAACTTCAGAGAGAAAAAAAAATTCAAGAACTACAGACAACACAATGACAAAATGTACAGAGAAGACATAAAAAAAAGTACAAGGCAGAACTAATGCAACCTTTAATACAATGTAAAAGTAAAGAATTCTGCATTACTGAACAAAAACAGTGGAAGAACTAAACAGATTTACCATCTTTATATGATAGGCAGAATCTCAATTGCATATCTCTGGAGTTATCAATGCAGTTACCTGGAATTTACAGAAGCCTGGAGAAACAATGCCAAACTAAAATTTGAACAAAACACACAAAACTAGAAAAATAGGGGCAAAGAAATGCTGTGTAAATGTTGACTTTCAAATATATAAATGTTGACTTATATGTATAAATAAAGGCTTTTGTGAAGAAGGCCAGTATGCATAGACGGATGGCTACCTTCCCTGATTCTATCCGCTGCACATCAGAACCTGCACATCACTGGGGGGAAAAAAAACAACAAAAAACAAAAAACACCACACACCATACACTGCAAATAATCTAGAAAATAGGAAATTCCAGGAGAAGAAAGTAGCCAGCAACAGTTTTCCAGAAATTCCCCTCTGTCCACCATGGGACAGGATATGCACGCAAGCCCATGCCAGATGGTTGGCCTCAGAAAAGACCTGCTGGCTCTCCTCCCTCATACAGGGATTCACAGACAAGACCACCTTCTATGCCAGATCTCCTGCTAGTGATGTGACACAGCTCCACAGCCTCCTCACTTAATGGTTTGGCGAGTTGTAGATCCACACAGTCATATACTAAAGAAATCTTTCCTGACATGCCCTTCCCATTACCAGATTTCCAAGATTAAAAGGAGTCAAACTTGTGAATTATCCAAATTATGGGTTATAGCTAAGCCACACCAAAATATATGAAACTCTCAAAAAAAATCTAACTAAACAAGAACTGGAAGTTTAGTGCCTCAATAAAGATGGAAATGTGATTACCACACAGTCACTTTTCCAGATTCTAAATTAATGGCAACTGTTCTCAAAAGAAACCTGAAGAGAAACACCTGGAAATTAGAATTCCTACTCTATATCAAGTCCTGAAATTTAAACACAGTTTTCATACATGATTTGCAAATGAGGTTGTTCTTTTATTGAAATTACTTACTTCATAGTAAAGTTACTAGTTTTACAAAAGTACAGTGAAGAGGAAAAAAATAATTTTTATTTACTTCCAAACTGAATGCCCCTTCCTGCACTCATATCAAACTATTAAACCCTGTTCCTAAATTTCTATTAAAATAGTAATATATCTATTTTGATCCCAATGGGAGAGACTATCTTTTCAGAAAGGACAGTCAAATTCAGTGAAATGTTGGAGGCTGATCTTTCAGGACAAAGCATCCAGCTGATCTAGGGGAAAAGCTTATAGGAAGAGGCGGCAAAGCTGGCAGGTAGTCAGACCTGTATTTTGCTACAAGTTTAAGGACGATGTACTTGGAGCATGGCACAGGGGCTTATTATTGCCATAATTGTAGGTCTAAAAATGAAACATACTCCTGATTTCAGTACAGCAAATGCAAAATAACTCAGTATTTGCTACAATCAGCTCTTCTGTTTATAGTCAATAGGATGAATAGCCAGCTCAGTCGTATTTCTTTTTTGACACATGTAAAATTTCATTATCAGAGAATGCTTATTTATATTTAAATGAGCCTGTCTTGCACACAACAGATTTGATAAACATGACAGTCTACCTTGTAAAAACAGAAAGTGAAAAGGGCATTTAATTTTTAGCTGCTTAGTGCTACTGCATTAGATGGACATGTTTGCAGAGCTACTCTGAGGGATTTTGTTACAGCTTGTAAAAGGGGATTACCAAACTGTTCTTTCCAATTTACGTGAAAAACATTGAGTTGCACACCAATATCCATCAGCATGATAAACTCTGACTCTGACACATATAAGGCCCATTTGTTATTGAAACTGACACAGAGAACTACTTTAATCAACTAATAATCACTGAACATTACCTCCAGGAAAATCCCTGTAGCTTCAGTATTTAGATTAAGCATCAAGGCTCAGGCTGAACTTCTTATGAAGGAGGCAGCTTCTCTTACAAGAAATCTCTGTTAATTTGACAACAGTTAATGTAACTGGCAGCTTCAGGCACAGAATGCTGATGACACTGGAGCTTTGTGCCACCAACAGAAGTCATTAAGGTGGAAGAACTTTCAAATTAGTCACTTCTGTAAACTATTAAAAGAAAATCACTCTTTGGATAATATGTCTTAGCTCAAGAATGACTTTACTTGGATGCTTGACAAAGCTCCTTTTGGTTTGTTGGGCCTTTGGGGTTGTTCTGTGTTGTTTTTTGGGGGGTTTTTTTGACGAGTGAAATGCATTAAAGAGCATTATTCACCATGCACTAGATTATTATTTACAAATCTATGCACACAGACAACTCCAAACACACACTGTGAAACAAGAAGCTTTATATTAGTTTTAGCTACCTCTCAGCCAACTAAGACCTGCTAACTGCAACTGCTAACCAGGCCAGTTAGCAAAACATTTGATTAATTGAGCAACTTTGACTTCAAATGCATACACATTAACCTACAGTATCTATAGATTTTTTTTTTTTTTAAAAAAAGGGCAAAAAACAGAATAATGAAGAATGCCTAGTTTCAAACAGGAAACCATTTCTTTGACAGCTGACCTACAGAGAAGGCTGTGAAGATTCAACCTTGAAGGAGAAGACCAGCCTAAATACCGCAGGGTGTAGGGCGCAACTGATGCCAGGTTTGCAGGTAACCACAGTAAAAATTCACCTGCAGACGCTTGCTGACTGCCTGAGAATCCAGTCCTCTACTACTGGTTAAAAGACTTGCTAATAATAGCATTAAAGGATTTTTTGTCTTTTAGGTCCTGCCCTTAAAACAACATTCTGACTACAGAACCACACTGTGTCCTTGGCCAATCAGAAGGACGCTTACTTATGAAATAAAGCAAACAAACGCTCTGAGAATGCAAGTACACCATGTTTCTTGCATTTAACACATTTCTGGTTTTACTTTAGCCAAGTAAGTAAAAACACATATTACACTTAAAAATAAAGACAAGCAGCTGCTGTTCCTGCAGTCACCCAACTTGGGCTGATTGTATCGTATTTCCAAAGAGTTCACACTGTTCTGAGAAAAAGTTTTGGATAGGCCAATATCTCTCTTCCCAAACTCACAGTTCTCAGGCAAGCTAAATATTGACTCAAAATGTTATTTCCAAGATTTTGTAGTAATGCTGGCTGAAAAATTTTCTGATACAGCTTTTCTCAGGAAAAGATTCATACCATCCTGCCAACATAGATAATGTTAGTTTAGATTGAACCAAATTATCTCCAGAGCATTTGCATGTTGTGTTAATTGATCTCACGTAAGAAAATGAGAAGACTGTGTCAGTTGAAAACCCCTTACTGTAATGTGCTGCACAAGCCTAGCACTGTGGAGCTGCAGAATAGCTATAGTAAAGATATTTTATAATTATATAAAGGTGAACTATGTCAAGTTAAAACATGCCCTAAGGTAAAATAACATTTTGCTTGCTTTGCGCTGAAGGTCTGATAACTGGCCCTCCCTTAACTAGGACTCCTGCACAATTTCAGTCCCCATTCAGATTAAAATCATCTATGAGGAAAGAGAAAGATTTCACATTGAAGGGTATTGGTTTCTTACCATATTTATTTCACTGATACTAAACTAATGCTGAGAAAATTGTAACACAATTACAACCTTAGCAAAATCCAAAGCTGTATATGAGAAAGGCAGTGATCCAGACAGAGGAACAACACTCAGTGTTTAACAAGACATGTGCTTATGGAGGGTAACAGAAAATAGTACACCTCACGTAAGGGGACAAGTTATGATAGTTGCAGGAATCATTATTATGGATTTCCTGACTTTATGTCTGTAAATTTCAGCAATAATGTCACATTAACGTAGTTATTTGCATTTAACACACTCATGTTTAATAAAAAAAGTGTAGTAACCGCAATGACAAACTATTCTCTGAGACACGCTCTGAGTAAGTAAATGTCAAGCAGCCAGAGAAATTTAAGTTACACAGTATTACAGATGCGCAATACAAGCAAAAAAAGGTTTGGCTTTTGGTTTTTTGTTTTGGTTTGGTTTTTTTGCTTTGTACCACGGGAAGCAATCTGTTGGTTCTTTTCACAGTAAAGATGATTTCTATGTGCATAGCTCAAGACACTCAGTGGGTATCCATAAATAATTAAACATAAAACAGGACCCACCAACAAATCTTCATCTTAAAATATAATGAAATACTATTTTTTTTAAACATGCAATGATGATTTAGATAAACAGTTTCAATAAATCATGCAGGATCCCAATGCTTTTCACAGGCAAAGTACATAGGACCCACCAACAAATCTTCTTCTTAAAATATAATGAAATACTGTTTTTTTAAACATGCAATGATGATTTAGATAAACAGTTTCAATAAATCATGCAGGATCCCAATGCTTTTCACAGGCAAAGTACATAATGCCTTGAAGTCATTTCATTATCACTAGAAGGTGACTGGGAGATTGCATCTTTTGCACAATCTGCTGGGCTAACTACAAGATAAACAGAAGCTCTGCAAAGAGGCCAGCTGTGACAGCGCCATGAATTGCGTTGCTCATACCCACACATTTGCAGCACTACCAAAATGGCTTCCTAAGCATTTCCCTTAAGAGAACACCCATGAGATCTCTTTAGGGTTTCCTTACTACACACCCGTATCACTTTGCTGGGGGAAACTGAAAGACAAAGCTTTCTTTTTTTCCCCAGTAACAGTGTAAGTGCTACTAAAGAGATTTCTTTAGCATATCAAGTGACAGAGCACATCAGAAAAAGGGGGGGGAAAAAAAAAAGACACTATTAAACTCTCACCAAGTGCTCCTTATAAGCAGGGGGTATACAAATGGAATAGGTGGAACCACTCATGTTCTCAAAAATTTTTAAATGTATTTGCTATGTACCATCAAATCTATACTTCTTACTCCAAAATACATATACACAAAATTAAACCATAAAGCCTTAAAACAAATGTCATAAAGCTCAAAACAGATTTCTGCATATTTTCATGAGTAGCAAGAATTTTATCGCTGCTACAAGTGCAGAATTTGAGAAACCAGCTTCCTGTCCTGGCATACGACTTTATATTGAACTGCACTGCATACCACTTGGTTGCCATAGATTTATTTTTAGGTATCTTTAGCTATGTATATATACAAACACTTCACAAAGTATTATTTTAGAATAAAACATATGGAAAAATGAATTTCTATGTGCTAACCTGCTGGTAGACCACAAGAGTATAAGAAATAACACAAGCCTGTCTACAACAACAAAAGTCAATTGGAGGTATGGAAGAGTTTCAAAACAGCACACGCATCCAGCACATACGCCTAGAATACCCTCCCTGTCTCCAACAGTTTGTGGATTTCCAAGGCCAAAGCGCTGAGGGTTTCTTTGGCCAGTTATTTTGGATGCTTCATTGTTTGGGGGTTTTGTGTGGGCTTTGTTTTCATTTTTAAAGAGTGCTTCATGGGTTTCTTTGAAACTCTCCAATCGTACCTTAAACCCATGTCAACTTTTATTATCTGCAGCATCCTGCAGCAAGGAGTTTATGCACTGAACTGTAGTTCCTTTTGTTTGCTTTAAGCAGCTCTTGCTACTTTCATTTATTTCCTCATGTTCTTTTCTTAGATAAGACAGCAAACAGTTCTTCCCGTTCATTTTCTTCATGCCACTTACAATTTTATAGCATTCTAAAAAAACCTCCCTTTTTTTCCAGGATAAAGAGTCCTAGCCAAGTAGTCCCTCTGTGCACGGAAGTCATTGTATACCCTTGATCATACTCACTGCCCTTTTTAGAATCTACCCCATTTCTCCTCCGTGTTTTTTTGAGAGATGGAGACCATATTTGGTTCAAATAGTGATCACAGAGGCACACCGTGGGACCATTCAGTATCATAACAATGTTCTGTTTTCTATTTCTTCCTAAAAACTCGTAACATTGCATCGACCTTTTTTTTTTTTAAAAAAAAAGAAAAAAAATCAACACCAGGCATTCAGCTCCAAAAGGATGAGATACTTCGCAGCTCTAAAGAACACCACAAGAATGTACCTTGATGGTTCTGGAGGAAGACACCAAAATTTGACAGCTGATTGTCACTTATGGAGTAACACAGGTGAAATATCTCCTTTTATCATTGATATGAATGATCTTGATAAATTTTATTATGATAGTCACAATCAAGACATGCAGAATTTCTTTTTATTGGCAGTTTCATGGAATAATGCAGTAAATACCACTAATGAACAAGTTACAGGAAATGTTTTGTACAAAGATAATAGAAGAATACCCCAAAAGATGCTTTCTTGAAAAGCGTAATGGTTAATGATTTGACAGATAATGAAGAATATTTTTCTATAACCATTAAGGGTAAGAGGGCATATGCAGAGACTCAAAAAAATACATGCAGTTCAAATATATAAGGAGAAAACCTTGCAACTCAAAATCTCTGTGATTCACATACAATAACACTACCTAAACACACAATGTCCCAGAAGCATGAATGTAAAAAGACTGGAGGGTTGCTGCTGTCAGAGATTTCCATGCACTACTTGTGTCAGTGATATATAAATAATATATTAGTGAAATACTAAAAACATTGCACTGTAGCTTACTGTATCTCTATTCTCAACAGTTAAATTAGTAATATACAGAGGCATGTTTTCAGCAGAAGGGTGAAGAACAGAAAAATCAGGTAAGGACAGCAGAGCAAGGTTTTAACACAACGACAGCATTTCAAAACAAGCAGTAGACAGCCAAGGGACTCCAAGTTGGTGCTGTGCCATGTAAGGAACCAAAAGTGCCAAGTTCCTATAATAAATACAGCCTCAGCTCTATGTTATGGACAGTCAAATCTATCTCCTAAAATAAATCATATTTCTAGACTTTTGTTCTCATAATTGCCATCCTTCTCCAAATTTCCAGCTTAATTCTCAATTCTAGCTTTTATTCAGAGTTAAAATATTTAATAAACAAAAACAAAGACAAAAACACTGTCTCCCCTTTTATCTGATTCAATATCTAAAATTTTTCCTGAATGTAGCACTGAAAAAGATCAAAACATTTATTGAATAGAGGCAGTCCTGGTAAAAACAGGTCATATTGTAATACCAAGACAAGAGGTGAAAAAATGTAAAAATATATATATATCATTTTGTTCGTTGCCCAGACAAAATGTATATCTCAAGATGAAAAGGCTTGAACAGTAACAATCTGATTCATTTCAAAAAACATTTCTCTGCTATTTGATATGCTGTCAAAAGTAATTAAGTCTACCTTCTTGTCTAGGTACAGACTTCTTAAATTGATACTTAATATTTAAGTACTGAGACTTAAATATTTAAGTACCTATACAATTTCAGAAGTTGTTAGGATACCTATTAATATACATGTTTTACATTTAAGACATGTATAGAAAGAAAATTCTGGAATTGTTTTCAGAAGGTACCAATACTCGTGTACACAGGACAAGGCTTTGAAAAAGGTCTGTCTTTGAGAACCACTATTCTACAAGAATATGGATCAGAAAAGCCAAGAAACAGAATGTAAAACCATAAGTAAATAAAAGCTATTTCCCCTTTGGAAAACCTCAAAAGTCCTGTATGGGCTTTTGCAACACAGGAAGGTTTAGAACTTTCCAGTGAGATAGGAATAAAAACAGCAGACAATTTTCAAGACAAGCGATCACAAGCATGCCTGTATGGTTAAGCACATTTTGCTGGGATGTAAACTTAAATTTTAGTCTCCCATAATACAGTGGGAAGTAAACTCTGCAGAACAAGCCAAAGGTCAGAAAGCAATTTAAAATTAGTCTGATTTTCTCCTCCATTTTTATCCCTATTTACTGTGAGGATGGTCTATTTTCTCAAAGACTAGCTATTAAAAAAAGAGACACACCTATTGCTTCATATAAAAGTTTATTATCTGCATTTCTCACTACAAACTGAAGTTGTAAACTTGCAACTGCTTTCTCCTCAGTTCTGTTGACTTATAACAATCAACATGAATTAACGGGTATTTCCCCAAATAAATTATAAAAGGAACCAAAAAATTATTTCCCTCATTTTATTAAAACAGATATAGCCTACAATTCTTTTCTTCACACTAACTCCAACTACAATGCTGTCAGTCCATAGTTTCTTTTTATTTTCCCCAAATCAGATCTTACCATAGCCAGATGCCTTTTGCCCCCTATATTCACTTCCCATCCCATTATGATGCTTAACTATATTCCATCTAGGGCAGGACAGAAAATAAAGTCATAGTTTTTCCTCTAAAGCTTTTACCTACCTTTCTTCAGTTTCCTTCCACAATATGCTCTGCCACTATCTACAATATTTTAATCATCACATCATTTTTTTTCTTTGCAGATTTAATTAATTTCTATTTACCTACCTTCATTTAATTTTTACATACAGAAACTATATCATTTGAGAGCGGGTAAAAATCAAAGGCACTTCAGGATCCATTATTACATGCAACACTTTGCCAGGGAAGTAAAACACACGCCTCCCATCAAATAGCCATTAAAACAACCCACATATTCAACCTGCCTGAAGCTTGCTAATTTTTTCCTAATTTAATTAGCAATGGCATGTGACTTTTCACCATGGCTGTTCACTAAGTTTACGGTTTGCTGGGAACGTGGAGTTCAAAAATAACAAGTTTGTTGTCAGGCACAGAAAATATATATTTTCTTAACTTTTACAATCAATAATGGTAAATCTGACATTTAAATTATTTGTCTAAAAGCCCCAAATCAGAATTGAAGGCAAAATTATATGAGGTGATGTGCATGCAAAACACTAAAGATTAGGCACCTTCCAGAGACCTGATTATGCAAATCCATACATGCACTTTATAAACAATTCAGTTTTATCAAATGAACCAAAAAAAATCTCTTCAGATATTCAAGATGTCTGAGAAAACTTCCAGAGAATTAAGTACGGAAACAAACATAATGGAGCTAAAACAGAAAAAAACCTGATAGCAGTTCTACGCACACACACTCAAATAGCAGTGAAACAACTGCAAGTCTTGTAATAAAACTTCATGACAAACTTAGAAAAAAAACACCAAACCTGAATATTTACAAATGCTAGGAGAAGCTGCTTCTACTCAAATATCAAGAAAGTCTAAGTCCATTTATTAAAGTCAATCAAAATGAAATTTGGGGATAACTAACAGCAGAGTTACTTAATGAAATTATCAGGAAATCTTAGGAAGCATCCCAAAGGCATCGTTTAAAAATGACTGAAATCTCAGCTGCCCAGACACAGTGTTGGAGTAGGAAACAACTGAAATATTGAAAGAGCTTAAATCTTCACCACAACAATCCTGCTTGAAGCTTTAGTTCAAGAACACTCTCAGCCTTCCCTTTTTAGGGTGCCCTTGAACAGACAAGAGAAAACACATTATTGAGCAACACTCTCCTATTCCTAAGCAACAACTCTAGATGATGTCATCTGTCACTTTGTTTTCAGTTTTTATTGACTTCTTAAATTTACCTCCTGCAACAACATACCTCAGTGGAGCACAGCAGGCAATAGGCTGAAGGCAGATGTGAGAGAGTATGCGCTAGCTCAGCGAAAGTGGGTGGCAGCTCAATGCAAATCTCCAGCAACATCCAACTCCCTCAGCCTCTCTCCAGTTTGATACGGGTTTCCAGAGAGAACATTAGAGGGCCCAGTAAGCAAGAAAAGACATTAGTTACCCAACATGGACAGAACTAGACAGGTCTGTTCCTGTATTTCCAAGCTCTCTCTCCTCTCAATTGGAAGAGGGAACCACCCACTCTGTCACAGGCTGACGGAGCCCAGCTAAGATAGAAGTTGCTGCATTGGCAAGATCATCTTGTTGGCTGCTCTGGACACCTCTGGCATGAGCAAGCTGCGTGGCCAGAAAACACCGTTCCTCAGGGAAAAAGTCCTGTGGCAGGCTTATGCATTTACTTTTTCCAGTTAGAAATAAATAAACAGTAAATCTGCCATATAATGATGACCATATTTTCACATAGGCACAGGCAAAAAAAGAGCAGACAAAACATCTGGAAGTGACAATTTTCCAATGCAATTACTTGGAAATACATTGCAAATATATTCACTGTATTTATCAGTTATACAAATCCATATCTAATTACTCCATCATCACCTGAAACTAACCTCTGGACCTAGAAGTCCTAGAAGTCTCTCAACCTTGTGGTAGGTTGAGAGATTGGACATGCAGATTAAGAATGCTGTCTTGACCTGGTTCCAGATGCACTCTCTCAAGACACCAATAGCTAAAATTTTATGTAGATATGAGAAGGGGAAAAAAGTTCAAGAAAAAGTTATCCTTAAGAAATAATTTTATTCCCCTCATCCTTTTAGCATCAGTCTTCAAATGACGATAGTACAGAAATGCAGAATAGCAGAAGGTTACAAGAGGCATTAAACACTCACTTTTCTATTTCTACATGCTTCTACAAAGTGGCAGTATCTATAAGAAGCAAGAGTACTTATAATACTTGTAACAACATCTCCTTTTTGTCATTTATCTCAGTTCCAGCGCTTCAATTTATTCTTGGTAGTCAACATCTGAAAAACCAATCCATATGCAAACAGTTTGATGATGGTAGCTCCATGATGTACGCCATACAGAGACGTTTAAGAGACGACGCACTCCAACCAGAGAAGGCAACTGTCCACCACTTTGTACAATATAGCCATTATGCACGGTGCAGCCTGTGATAAATTATGCCATCTTTCTGTACTTCTAGAGTGAGGTGTTGGCTGCTAAGGGCTTCTATACCATTAGTCTCCACTTCACCCTAGGCACAGAAAGCTCACCAAAGCAACTGAATGAAAAAGTTTTAAAGAAGGCCACTATAAATAAGTCAATTTTGCTGATAGCTCCTTGGCTTTTAGCAGAGTATCATGGATAAAATTCATAATTACATTTGTCTCTTAGGTCTATTTTCAGAAATCAGTATCTCAGATCAGTAGATGTCACTCAAGATCTCAGTAATTTAGCTCCTTGTTCCACTTCCTTATAGGGGTTTAACACTTTGGGTGTAAGTCAATATTAAATGCTATAACACTATTTACTACATGTCAAAATCCACTGCATTTTATTTGTTCTAATTATGAAGTCATTACTAGCATGCAGAAAGGCATGTAATCGATTAGAAACAATATACTTCTCCATAAATAACGTACTTGAGAGGCAGGCCTTAGATGGTAACCCAGTAACACACTGTTTAAAAAAAAAAGAAAAAAAGAAAAATTTATCAGTCCATGAGTAAAATCACAGACTCAGGGTGTTAAATGGGTGCAACACAAGAAGTCAAAATAACTTAAAGCAATAAATTCCAGGTATTCTGTGAAAGGAAACATTTTTCAATATATAATTTAGTCATGATAAAGAACAACCATATTCAGATCTTCCTGACTTTTGCTAAAGATTAGGCTCACAAGGCCAAAATACTCAATCCTGTGATTACACACCATCAGCAAGGCCACTCTTCCAAGCCAGTGATAACACGCAGCCTCACTACAGAGGACCAAACCAGAGTGAATTAGTCCTTGTTTTTATCTTCCGGGAAGATTAAGTTTTCCAGAGGTTTTTTTTTTTTTTTTTGGGGGG
>NW_010420211.1:22511-32557 GCF_000710305.1 Buceros rhinoceros silvestris
TTTTTGTTTGGGGGGGGGGGACAAAAAAACCCCAATCATTGCCTTGCCCCACACCAAGAAATTAGTGGCTCACTGGTGTAGCAACAGTGAGGCAGACCTCAGGCTCTCCCAGTTTTTCCCTACTTGGCTGCCTTGTCCCCATGAAGTGGAGAACAGTTCCTGGTCTTCACTCCATGCTGAGGATCACAATTTGAAGATGATCTAGCTCCCTTACTCCTCAAATGTGACTCTCTAGCAAAGCAAGCCAGTTAAAAGAAAGCTTCAAATGCCACAACGATACAGGTGCCTGACTCTTGCCATGCTTCCCCCTTCCTCTTCATTACAATAAAATGCCATCTCTTCTCAGAAACCCCAAGGAGCTTTCTGAGGTCTGCCTGCTTGCTAATTGGCCATCTTAAGGATGAATGCAGCTGAATACAACTGCACATATTTTAATAGCAAATGTTAATAATCTAATTACTGTGAATCACAGTTCAGGGGTAAATTAAAATTGCGGTTGCATCTACCATCTCCCTCTTATGCGCTTGCCTCAGAATGAGCCACTTCAAATCAATATTTAAAAACAAAACATTCAGCTTGGCAACCTTTACAACCTGATTTGCACTCACTTGTCACAGTAAATAGAATATTTTAATGCTGCAGTTCAGATTGTTAAAAATTAGTAAATGCACATTAAAAGCTCTTCTCCCCAGTATAAATTTTCCTATGAATGAAACTCAGCTTTAATAGTCCTAACACAAAATCACAGAAACATTATTCCACATTGTAAATTTTAAGCATCACCAGTAAAAATAATGGTTATCAAAGGAAGCGTTTATAATTGCTGCCATTCTTCTTCTCATCTGTTTACATCAGATTGACTCAGAAAGATAAAAGCATCCTCATCACCTCTCCCAATGGAAAATGGAGCAACCAATGCTGCGTATTAAGGCACCCAAGAAGAAAAAAGGTCTATTATTTTAAAAAGCTCATTTATACTAGAACTAAGCAGCGTACAAAACATTCGTGTAGGTCTCGCCTCAAATTCAAGAGCTATCCACTCGGCCACAACAGGCAACTGGACTGCAAGCAAGGAAGGAGATGGCAGCACCTATAAGCCTACGCCCTGAGTGGATACAACATGGCCTACATAATCCTACCATAAAGATGGTGTTAATTCAATCTCAGAAAAAACACCATCAGTCTGATTCCTGTTTAAATAGAAGGGATTTTATTTTGAGATAATTTATTGCTGGCAGTTGCTTCAGACACAAAGTCTTGCAGCTTAAGACCGAGCTGGGTAATAAACTCCCACACTTTCAAGCAGCACCATCAAGATGCACTTTACAAATCAATAAGAGCCCACACTAACCTATCTATTAGTCCGAGAGGACCCATCTGAGCCTGTAACATCCTGCCTTTTCTACCCCAGCCTGAGAATACCAGTAATCACTGAAACTTAAAGTTTCAGAAAAAGGAGTGGTTTTGACCAATTTTTCCACATATCTTTCCTCACTGATGAACTGTCTCAGTATTCTGTTATGTTCCTTCCCTACAAAAAACGTGGTTAGTCCAAATGCTTACCCACAGTCAGTCTACATGACGACGAAGAGCTGCAGGTGACCGCAGCAGCATCAGCAGCTCTCGGACCCAATCAGGCAGGGAGCACTCCAACCCTGAGGTCCCTATACAGCATCTCCAGTACCACCCAGTGACAGCTGATTAGGCCTAGATCAGACAAACTAGGTCATGAGCTGATTTGAAAGTCCCACATTTGACTTCTTCCCCACCCTCGGAGGACTAAGATCTACAGCTCCAGCTAAACCAAAGGACTGTGTTTAAACAAGGCCTGCTTGGTTTGTTTTAATGCTGCTTCTCCCTTCCCCTCCCCCCCCCCTTTTTTTTTGCCTGAAAGTTGTACACATATGAAAAATGACTATAAAGCAAAAACCGTACCACACCAGGTAAAAATTTTCACAGAATCACAGAACGGTTGAGGTTGGAATGGACCTCTGGAGGTCATCTGGTCCAAAACCCATGCTCAAGCAGGGCCACCTACAGCCAGGTGCCCAGGACTATGTCCAGACGGTTTTTGAACACATCCAAGGACGGAGACTACGCAACCTCCCTGTACCAGTGCTTGGTCACTCTCATAGTGAAAATGTGTTTCCTCACGTTCAAAGGGACCTCCTGTGTTTCAGTTTGTGCCCACTGCCTCTTTTCCTGTCACTGGGCACCATGAAAAAGAGCCTGGGACCACCTTCTTTATGCACTTTAAGTATTTATACACATTGATACACATCTGCTCTCCAGGCTGAACAGTCCCAGCTCTCTCACCCTTCAATCATAGGAAAGATACTTGTGAGCCAGTAAAACACTGCATGGCTGAGAAGCGCGCCCAAAAAAAGTGACATTGTACTATCCTGTTTAATACATACTGTGGCATTAATGTTTGACAATGCAGGACTGAGATACTGGGTCAAGAGAAGCTATGCAATTCTGGTGCTACCAGTGCCAGCTTGGAGGAACCAAATCACAGATGTAAAAATAAAATTTAAAAAAGAGCAATATGCTGTAGATTAGGAACAGCATTTTCCACTTAGGGAGTTTGTTAAAGGTTAATATTATTCTTTACTCATCAGTAGAGTCATTCAGGATTTGCCAGAGCATGCTGCATACAGCTCTCCTGCATGTTTCCACTGGATGATAAGGTGGCTAGAGTGCTCTCAACAGCCCAGCAAGAGACAGGTAAGGAGGGAGTGTGTCCTAATAGGGCCAGGTTTCTCAGAGTTCCTAGGAGCACCCCCAGTCACATCCAGCAGAACACACATTCAAATATCACAGCTAAGCACAAAAAGCAGAGCTCACATTACTGCCTATGAACGAACCTTCGCCATATTTTACTATCAGTTCAACACAAGCAACGCTGTCTTAAAGTCATGTAAAAATTGAACCACAAAGATTTGCAAACAAATAATTGAGTTTTGCACTTTCCTGAATGAGAAGAGGGGGAATTTCACACAGCCTTCAATGTATATGTTCAATTATTTGAACATTAATAAAATCAACCAGAGAAGTTCCATACCTAAGGACCCAGAAAAGTGGTTTTGTATTCATACATTCCTTTTCGCATAAAAAGGTAATATCTTTGATGGAATATTGTTAAATATTGTATGCAGGAGTTCTTAATGTTTAAAATCAGTAACTTATTTATACTTCATTTTTATTTAAAGGCTTCTGATGATGTTAAAAGTTGAAATAATGCAAACAGACCATCCTCTTGGAGACATTTTCTCTTCTGTGTTCCCACATACGCTCTAAGAAAGATACTTGACAAGGGATAAGTCATAAGTAAATATATGTTGCAGATTGGGATTGTGCTAAATAATTACTAACAAAAATGTATTATTTAGCTCCAGGCTATCTCTCTGCATTAGAATTAAATGGCAACTATTCGCTCTTTCAGTGGTGGCAAGAACTGCTGGGCTGATGTCAGCATCATTTTGAATGCCATTATCGCAGTCTCTGGCTCTCTAGAAAGAGCAGGCAGCTTTATTTACAACCCAGTGAAAGTCTCAGATTTCTGCGAGCATGACACCACAGGAAATAACTTTCTTATTCTAGATAATCAGAAGTATATTAGTCTTATTAAAAACTATCCCTTTCTGAAGAAGGCTGCTATGGGAAAATTCATTTTCACATACCATTTGAGCACCAGCAGGCAACTGTGCATATGTACTGCGAGGTGAAATGCCAGAAAGCAGAATGCTCTTTTGAGTGCTTGCCAAGGAGCCATGCGACACACACTCAGATCTGGTGCTAAGGGTTGTGGGGTTTTTAATGCGATGTTTTGTGGAGAGTTTTGTTGTTTTGTTTTTTTCTTTTCCAGAAATACCAATGAAAGCATAACAAGAGACTGCACAAGTCTGAATCCCAGCTGTTACACTCTTTGGAAGGATACCAAAAGCATCAGCACCCTACAACTCCTACTGACAGGCAGAATAGGCTGGAGAAATATGAGGACTGATCCACAGGACTGTTTGTTTTTCAGGGTTAGTGACACTGCGGTTAAAAAGTATGAGACTTGCCACACTGCAGGCACTACCAAATCACACTGCCAACACCCTCTCTTGTGTCTTTCCTTCCAAGGAAAAGTGCCTACAGTCTTAACCATTTGGGCAGAATGGATATTGTTCCACAATATCTTACTCCATCTGTGCGTATTAGTGCCACAATCTGGCCATAAATTAGTAGTTTCTAAGGCTAATTGAGCATATGTAAAGACATGCACTCCCCTGTCTCTATCTTAACTGATGCATCCTCCTTTTTCTTTCTTTGTTAATGGCAGTATTTAAGATGGAAATATTATAACAACACATTCAAAACACACTGCAAACTAAATATTCATAAAGTCAAACAAATACTCCCAGAGGAATAGCCTCTGATGGATTCACAGTGAAGGGGAAGGTTGCTTTCAGTCCCTTGATACAGCCTTGGCCTAGCCGTAATCTCTCTTCCCTCTTTTCCGAGGTTTGTCTTGACGCAGACTGATACTGAAACCCTTTAACTAACTGTCTTAACTCCAGCCCAACTCTGTCAGAAAAAAAACAGCCGATCTGTTCTCCAACATAAGAATACGATCCTCTGTGGACACTGAAGCAAAAAATAATCAAAGTTCATGAATCTGAACACCATCTTAGCAAAGTCTTCCTCAGTTACAGAGCAAAACCAGATCAGGTTCCTTCTGTAGACTGCATTAACAGTTTTGTCATGCCTTTCTACCTCTACCCACTTCAACTTAGCAGGGTCATCTGACACCAAAACACAGGATGAAACACTCCAGACTTCTGGAAGCTCAGTTCAAGGTAAAATTTATACTCACCCTTCTATATAGACACATAATATCAAAAGATGGGGGAGGGGGGGAATGATCAAATATTAGAATCTTTTCTTGTATCCTGAATGCCCGTTCCCTAGAGAACACCGGCAAACAGTACAATATTTAACTTGAACTACTTCAGGCAGAGGCAGCTGAAGAACACCACTACTTCAGAACTGATGTTGCTACATTTCAAAATATTTGTCAACCATCCACAGGCCAAACTCATACTGGTTTTTAGAAGGTAGCATACAAAAATCAATAATCAAAATATTTGTCATTCAGCTGTCAAGCTTTTTACTGTTTTGATAAATACATAGTTGGGATGTGTTGGTTTTTAGTCAAATACAGATTAAATGCATATTTTTGCTACTTGAAGTAGAAGGGGATACATCCATTCCCCTGCTCACTATATAAAGACAAAACCAAGCGAACACATCCACAGAGCTAGGTATGATTGCTGTCCCCATTATGCCTTCAGTCCCCAACTACAAAGCCCTATTCTTATTCGGGCCAATAATCAACCAGTTACCACTGCAAATATTGCCAGACAATGGACACATGAAGAGACAGAGTTATCCAAGAGCTGAAGGCATCAAATTCTTTAAGTGGAAATTAAATGTTAATTAAATTAAAAACAAAATATAGCATTTTAATAATTAAGTTGAATGAGAAAGCAATTAAAGTCCATTAAATTCTCTATTTTAACAGGTCCTCTGACAAAGGCACAGTTTGGTCCCTCATGCCCTTGTTAGATGGGTCACATGACTTTGGTGTTATTAGTTTTACAATTTTATAAATAGGAAGGATATAGACAGCATAGCTCACTCCCTAGTTTATCTCCCCATCTGGATTTCAACACAGCCATCGAGGCCTAGCAGAGAGATCCCTACAGATCTGTAACACAGAAAATATTACTAATGGATAAAGCTGTATATAAGCAGCTAACTCGAACTTTTAGTATGTTTACAAGGGTTCAAGCACATCATCTCTTACCAAGCAGGCTCAGTAACGCACCTGGAGCATCAGTAAATGAGCAAACCTAAGCTGTTTCATTTATGTACAACAAAAGCAGCGGCAAAGTACTGTCCACTTCTCGTCAGGAAAAAGACAAATGTGAAGAGAAAAAACAACAAAGGAAGCAAGTTTTGACAACTCAGTTAGGAGAGGGTGTTTTACAGTCAACAGAAAAAGGAAACACAAGTCAGTCAGTGTGCTGGGTTTGTGTCTGGCAGGGGTTTGGTAGCAAGCAAGGGGGCTCCTGCAAGAAGCTTCAAGAAGCTCACCCAGCTCCAAGCGGGGCCCTCCTCTACCCAAGGCTGAGCCAGTCAGTGCCTCTGCAATAACCTGTTTAAAAGGAGAAAAACCTGTGGCGTGAGTTATTTTGTGTTGGAGAGGAGTGGGACATGAGAGAGACAACCATGCAGACACCGAGGTCAGTGAGAAAGGAGGGTGGAGACATGCCAGAGCCACCATTCCACATCAGCCTGTGGTGAGATGGCAGGCTGAGCCCCTGCAGCCCATGAAGATCAACAATGGAGCAGAATGCCGCTTGCAGCCCGTGGAGGACCCCACACCACAGTAGAGGACTGCCGCCGAAGAAGGCCATAACTCTGAGGAAGCCCGAGCTGAATCGGTCCATCACTGGGAGGGACTGCAGCCCCTAGAAGGGATCCACAATAGTTAGAGACATTTGCGAAGGACTGTCTCCTGCGGGAGGGATGCCACGTTGCAGCAGGGGAGGACCGTAAGGAGTTTTCCCCCTGAGCAGGAAGCAGCAGCAGAAATAACATGAGACTGACTGACTGCAACCCCAACCCCCATTCCCCGGGCCCTGGGCACCACTGGCCTCCCACTGCGGGAGGAGGTAGAGCACCAGGAGCAGAGCCGAGCCCAGGAAGAAGGGAGGGGTGGGGGAAGGTGTATTTAAGATCCGATTGTATCACTGTCCTAACTCTGATTCAATTGGTAAGCTGGTGGTAGTTTTGTTTAAATTAAATTTATTTTGTTTCCCCAAGTCAATTTGGGCTTTTGCCCACGACCATAGTCAGTGAGTGCGCCCTCCCTGTCCTCTGTCTCAACCTTCAAGCTTTCTGCTATACTTTCTCCTCCCCATCCCACCAGAGGCGGGTAGGAGTGAGCAAATGGTTGCTTTGTTGCCAACTTCTGTAAAGACAAGAGAAACAGTCCCATTGCTCCAAACAGCAGTGCCTGTCAACAGCACAAAGTAAAAGCCCTACACCTCTGGTGACAATATTTCATATATTACCACCTTCTCAGTGATACCTGTCATGAAGAAAACTAAATACTAAAAATAATTTTTCCATAGTCAGGATAAGTTTAAAAAAACCACAACCACCACCCACTACAAAAGGGAAATCCCACCGAAATCCCAAGAGTGAAAACAGAAGTAATCAACTGAGCAGTGGGGACAATGCTTTCTCACTTTCACTCTTGACTAGATAAAGTAGCTCTTGTCTAGAAAAAACAGCAGGCACCAGGGACGCAGGGTTCAAGTGCAGCTTGTAACAGCGAGTCCTGCAGCATCTGTTTCTGAGCCTTTTCTCCTCTCTGGTACTCTTGGAGAGGCTGCAGCTGCCTCAGACTTAAAGCTGCAACAAACTGGTAGTAGTAATCACTCTACCTCCCCAACTTCAAAGATGGTTGTAACTTTAAGTCAAAAGCCTTAAACGTATGTCAGGTTTGATTTTCTTAAGTGATTAGTATATTACTAATCAAATTGAGAAGCTGATTAGCACATTGAATATATGATTAGCTCCTTCCATGACGCAAAGAATTAGATATCAATCAAAGCTTGTAGAAGATAAGCACCACCATCCTCACACTCAAACCAAGCACCTGCATTTCACAAGGGGAAAAATAATGATTATTAAATCCAATGAATTGTAGATCTTTGATTAGTTCCAGGCAATTCTTCTCATCTAATCAGGGTAATTATACAATAAATCTTTGAAAATGTATTCTGTATTTAACAAAGCAAGCCTGCTACAACTGTGCTCAAGAAAGACTGTTCCCTTACAGCTCCTCCAGCTAGCTAATACCCTCTTCTGTAAGATGACCTACTAAATTCCATTCCAGCAGCTGCCAACTGCTTTAACGGTACTGGCATAAACAAGTCACTCTTGCCATCATACCAACACCGAGTTTGTTCCGCAGATGACTGAAAATGGTTCATAAGGTTTTCAGCGTCTTAAAATATATATTTAAAAGGAAACAAAAAGGGAAGGGGAAAAAAAGGCATCTTCTGGTGTCAAGACAATTTCTTGGCAGAACTCAGCAAGCGGGCAGCTTTCAGCTGATTAGCTGTGCCCTCATAATTAAAGAGTCATCACAGTCACTGGGAATTACTTCAAGCTGATTTACAAGTTAGATTTATCGTCAACAAACTTAAAATACATTGTACCCAGAGTGACCCCAATGGAGGCCTAGACTGTGTATGCATAATTGTTTCATTTTTATTTTTTAAATTTGAACTTGAGAAGTCATAATCTGTTTACCTTAAACCTTTCTGCAGTATTTTTATTCTACCAGTGTCCCAAAAACCACAAACAAGGAATTTGGCTTTTTGTTTCTTAAATGCTTCCAAGTAAGCATACTCTAATGATCTCCTGCTTGTCCTATGATTTTTCAAAGAAAATTATAGTTAACTTTAACCATGCTAGAAATTCCAACGTAAAAATTCTCACTCAGATGAGAAGTAAAAAATCTTAATTCTTCTCTGATTACAGCCAGCAAATATGGTTCAGACAGATTCATCGCCCCCTGCATCAGCTATTGGATATAAAGCATTAGCCACTGCGCAGCTGCTGCATCTCTCCTGCCAAAGAGATCCAAAGAAATTCATTTAGGTCCCACTTAATTAGCTAAGTTATCCGAGATAACAAATGTTACTTCTCAAACTTGTCCTTCAGTTACCATCAATATTAAAACCTGTGCAATTTCATCATTTTCTTCTCCAATTTCTCCCTATTCTTTCTTTCCTCTTTATGCTAGGAAAATCCACACCCATTAAAATGTGGTCACTCATCAATTTTCCCATACTGTCCTAAGTGCACATATTTCTGAATGGCCCAAAGCATTACTGTGAGAATCTTTATAAAAATATATCTTGACTACAGTCTATTAAATTCGAAGGTACAATCCATCTTAAGTAATAGACAGAAAAAAAAAGTAAGATTCACAAAAGTGTTCACCTAATTCCATAATAAAAATTATGATATTTCTATTCAACAGTGACAATAATATCAATAACTGAACACAAATGTGCTGCATTGCAAATTATAGAATATACAGCCAGGAATTAGGTTTCATACACAATTTTATACATGAGGAAGATGAAAAGTTTCAGTCACCATCACTATCAAATTATCAGAACAGCAAACTTATACATAGTCTTCGAGTGTTTCTCTAGTCACCAAATTACTGCATTTTGCTTTTCAAAGAGAAACAGAAGTGTCATGCAAATGGTGTCTATCAGTTTCTAAACATGTTATATGTGATATCAAAATATATAGGTAGCTATACACAGCCTGAGCAGTGACTCAAGGACAAGTAACCACCATCTGCAGTACCAAAAATACGAAACTCTTTACTACAGGACAGGATGAATAGCTATAGTCTAACTCCAGGTTGTAGCAGCTTTTGCAGTTTACTTTCCAAAATTTGCCTAGACTAGTTTCACTCCTGAAGTAAAATTCTGTGGGAGTGCTGCACATAACAATTCTGAAGCAAACTGGAACAGCTGGTGAGCTATTGCAACTCAAATTGACTGGAGGCATTAAAAGAAGTTCATGGGAAGCAGCAAATGCAAGATTTCTCCACTATCTTGTGCTATTACACAACAGTCAAATGGAATTTCAGTATCTGCACTCATAAAACACAAGGACATCTCCACTTAGTGCTGCAGAGCAGAAAATATGTTGCACTCTCTAAGAGGGTCCTCAGCAGGTTACACACTTACTGATACTTCCCCAAACACTTAATGTACTTGGCCTAACTCTGATGCAGTTTCCCAGATGTCTTGTTAAAAACTGTGAACTTCAGCATCATTAAAACAGCTGTCCATGCTGTGTAACATAGCCCAAATGTGGCTCCTGTTCAAAACTGTGGGATTTTTTTTTTTTTTTTTTTTTTTTAAAAAATTCCAGTGCATTTTATAGGGGCCCCC